>NC_056739.1:567490530-567668030 GCF_019279795.1 Protopterus annectens | reverse complement strand
CAAGTACTTCAGTGCTATGTTACTTGGTCCAGGATATTACGACTATACTGGAGCCAAAAGTCCATCAAATTATTTTCCCTAAATACGAACTTCACTGAAATATCAAGAAGAATGTCTATCTCTTTTGATGAAAGCTTGCCCTTGATTTTTTTTTTTTTTATGTTTTCCATGCATGCAAAAGGACTTCTTATCCACTCAAACCTGTTTCTGGTTCTGGGAAATATTTTTTGAACTGGTTGCAAAGTTCTTGTAAGTGCTCTTTGAACTCTTTAATGATCATCTATGGAGTTTTTTCGCCAGTCATCATCAAGAAATTATTCATAGTAGTAAAACTCTCAGTCTTTTGCAGAGACGTTTCTGCCATAGTTCCATTTTCATACATATTGCACTTTATCTTGAACATTAAAGATGGTGACATCTTTTCCTTGCAAAGCAAGGTGCAAACCATTCAAGATACTGAAAATATCAACTAGGAATGCTACTTGAGCAAGCCAGGAGAAATTATGCAAGCGACCTGAAAGGTGAAACACTGGACATTCGCTATCATGGAGTTAGATTTTGATCTCGTCTCGCAATTCAGAGAGACAGGGAAGAACTTTTCCACATGAAATCCAGCGAACTTCAGTATGAAGTAAAAGTTGTTTGTGCTCGTTACCTATTTTGTCACCTAATATTTTAAATATTCATGCATTCAAAGGGCGAACTTTGTGGTTTATAATTTTTACTACTTCATTCATAACCATTTTAACACTGTATGTCATATTCTTAGCAACAAGTTGTTCCCGATGAATGGTACAGTGCATTACTGTTAAGTGGTGCAACAGATTTAACGCATGCAAGACAGGCCCTTCCTTTCAGAAGTCATTGCCACAGTGCTATCACTGCAAAGAACAATACATTGTACATTGTGTCCAATCCATGTTATTACTTATCTCAAAATCATTTAATGCTTTGAAAATATCTGCTTCTGTAGTCATACCAGGCAGGGTTTGGCAGAATAAAAGGTCATTGTGTTCTTTTCCTAAATATTCATATCTTGCATATCCAAGGAGATAACTTTCTCCTACCAAATTGGTAGACTCATCAAGTTGAAGCGAAAAGTACATACTCTGACTTTATCGTGATAACAGCTGACATTTCACATTTTCAGCCATGCATGTTGTTCAACATTTAATTATATCACTAGAAAAGGGGTACTTTCAAGATAGTATTCTTTGCCCCCCCCCCCCCCACAAGCATAGTCTTTGCCATTACTTTTGCAGCAGGTTTTATCAAGTTTTTTGCTACAGTGTGATCTTTCAAGTACCTAGCCACCCGTGTTGATACTGTGTATGAAGCCTCAGTAGGGTTGGCATTTTCTCCACCAGCAGCAGTGGAATGCATTAAACTCTTGTTGTGGTTAAGCTCTTTACATTTATTCTGAAACAATTGCAGAGGTTTTCCAATGCACTTATGTTTATCTTCAAAATGATACTTTAATTTGGAGAATTTCATCACCTCATTGGAAAATTTCATAACACAAAATACAGTCTGGGCTGGGATGATCTTTATCTCCTATCTAGGAAAATCCCAATTTAAAAAAAGTCACTGTTGTACTTTCTCCACTTTTTTTGCTTTTCTTTCCAGCTGTTTTATCTTCATTACTGTTCATTGGGTGGGTTTGACATGATTCGTTTTGGTTTTTGTAGCGTGTTGGCCAGCTGTCCATTTTCACCATGAAAAACGTCGATAATCCATGGTATTGGTGTTTTGACACTTCGACAATGTTGTCTTGATCATTTTGGATTCGCTGTTTTGGGGATTTGACCTTTTCAGGTAGACCCAATAGAACATATTTGCTGTCAGACATAAACAGAATGCTTCTTTACCCTTCCCCAAAAGATAGTTATGAAGATATGCATAAGATATTTGTGAGAAAAATGAAAAAAAAAATTCCAGTAATGTTTACATCTTACTTTAAAGGTGCACTGCTCCTGTGCAAGCTTAGTGATCCTTTGTGCACTCCTCTGAAGTTAGAGAGGAAAGTTAAGGAAATAATTGCACACTGTCCTAGTCCAACGCAAGTTAGTGACCGCTAAGGTTTGTAAGGCAAGTTAAAGAAGTAATGAAGTCATCCCCAGCTCCCCACACAAGCTACATTGACCGTATGTATATACCTCTGAGATTGGCTTGTATTAGACTAGGCTGGACTCAGGGTAGAGGCCACAGCTAAACCTGTGTCAAACTCCATGTGTACAGCCTTGGTGTATGTGAGCCACCAGCAGCTCTGAAGCTCTGGGTATTCTCTGATGCACGTTATCCCTTTGAGAAGGACTGTAAACTGAGCAAAGGGAGTAGAGGATTAGATGCATCTGATGTTGTCTTTTTCACCCGTTCCTCAGCTTGTAGGTCCAAGATCTGACCTCTGA
Source organism: Protopterus annectens (assembly GCF_019279795.1). Taxonomy (NCBI): domain Eukaryota; kingdom Metazoa; phylum Chordata; order Ceratodontiformes; family Protopteridae; genus Protopterus; species Protopterus annectens. Next base: position 567,665,622 of record NC_056739.1, on the reverse strand, counting down.
TCCATCCTTGGCCACTCAATAGACTTCAGGCTCTGTTGCTCAAGCTCCTACCCTTACCCTTAATCTCCTATCTACCCGAGATTCCTGAGATCTCGTTTTCCACTTCATTGATGAGACATGGTCACCATTGGCTCAAGCAGGTTAAATTAGATAAGTACAAGTTTTTATTGCTACTCTTCTGTAATCTTCAGTAATTTCCTATATTTATTTCTTTCCTGTAAGATATTATTCTATTTCTCCCCTATAGTGAAAAAAAAATGTATACTTAAAAATTTCTTATTGGATTTAGCATTTGGGCAATTGGGCCTTAAGACCTTGTCTTTGTTATTGTTACTCCTGTGGTGCATCTTATTTCTTACCATTGTTGGTATTTTCTTTAGTTTGTTTTTAGCTACAATGTTAGAAAAACCTACTGGTTTTAAAAAGTGTTCTTGCGAGCACAAAATCAAAAACTCTGACAGCTATTCTCATTGCATGTACTTCCTGGGTCCAGGGCATCTTAATATTAATTGTGATATTTGTTCCAACTTCAGTAACAGGGCTTTGGTCAAGATGAAGATTAAATTAATCTTGAAAGGTCTTCTATATTCTGCTTGGTCTCTGGAACCCAATCTTCCTCTAAGAAATCTTCAGGAGAAGCAGCAGGCAAACCTAAGTATTCAAGGAAGTGCTCCAATGACTGTTCTCCTCCCTCTGTTTCTTCAGGCTGCACTCCACCTAAGAAAATCTCTAAAATGTTGGCTCTGTTCCCCTGCAAGGGCTAGACTCTGAAGAATAAACCTTCACATCTGACTAGATCCATGTCCAAGTCACCTAGGTTTTCAGCAGAACCAGTGTCCTTTGAGGCTTCATTCTCTCTTTCTTCAGGACTCTTCTTAAAGAGCTTCCAGTTCATCATCAACTTCATCTTCCCACAGGTCATCCAGGACCCTGTCAGAAGCAGATGTGGATAGGATTATGAGAATTTCTCAGAACCCAGATTCAGTTGGTTGTAATATTAGCTCCCGTCTCCCATCGAGCCTGTGAGCCTTTCCACCACACAACCCCAAACTTTGATTCCTATTCTTGACTGTCTAGTAGTTTTGGAGATTTTGAACCAGCGACTACCGAGCATGTCTGTGTCTGATTCGTAGACTTGCCCTTTGTCGACTCTGACACTTTCTCTGACCCAGACTGGTCTGACATTGTCTGATCTGGAAGGATCTTGGGGCTGTATTGTCAGAAGTGGATCTGGGGGAGGGGGGATAGAATAGACTGTGACGCTCTTGTTGCCGTCACTCCAAATAGGAGCTTTGGTGCTAGACTGCTCTACTTCAACTTTGCTTCAAGGCTGGAGCAGGGGGTATCCAGTTTCGGCCCACACAGTCTTCTTCGGATCCAGTGGGGACTAAGGTCCCCCATTGCTTGAAATTTTGAAGTAGTGGAGAGAGCTTTCTACATGGAAAAGACATCTTTACCCCCCCCCTTTCTGGTTCACCCTACACCTAACCATCTACTGCAGAAGCTGGGTCGTTTCATCCTGCCCCATTGGAGCAACCATCCTGGTCTAGCCTCGAGACTGTCTTCATTCAGGACTCTGCTAGCACTTCAGAGTCTCTTTGGAGCCTTCAACTGAGGAGCCCCTTCAGAAGTGGATGTGTAAGGGGAGATATCCAGACTCTTCATGAGTCATTAACTGTAAACACTGACTTGAAGGGGGAAAGGATGCCCCAGATCACCCCTTCAGGATATTTCTTTTAGGGAGATACTTCTGCTTTTGAAACAGAAAGTGGATGGTCTTCTGGTCCTCCTTCCCAAGAGGAGTCAGTGTTCCTTGAGGTTTTCAGACTTGGCTCATCTATGACTTGGGTAGTCCCTCTGGCAGATGAAGTGGTAGCTCTCATCTCCTGTCATGCTTGGAAAGACCCTTGTGCAGACAAGGGTCTTATTGCACCAAAAGATGCAGCTCACTGGAGCAAGGGTCCCCCAGTGGATGCTGTAGTAATTGCAGCAGCTGCTAAGAGCGAGCTAGTGGAACAGAGCTCTACTGTCCATCCTCCTAATAGGGAATCTAGGACTTTCGACAAATTCAGTAAGATGTTCATGCATCAGCCATCTTTAGCCTTGGCTGTCTGAATTATTTGGGACATGTCACAAGATTTCAGAGGGAGCTGATTAAACAGTTTTCCAATATTCTCTCGGGGCCCATGTTTGCGGAGGATAAGAAAACAGTTTCTTTGCAACTGGCCAATCTCCAGTCTTTATCAATTGCTTCCATGGAACTAATACATCATGCTTCAGAAGGAGTTGCTAAAGCGCAGGGTTCAGGTTTAACCATTAGAAGGCATACTTGGATACATCTCTGATCTTGCGGAGCCCATCAAGTCTTCATTAATCAGTGCCTCCTTTTGATGGAGCCACCTTATTTTGCCCTAAGTTGAAAGACTCTCTCTAGGATTAAGCAAGATGAAAAGATCCTTTCTGCTGTTGGAATCCACCCCCACCCCCCCCCCCCACCCCAAGAGGGTCTTTTTTCTGAAATAGAGAGGGGTCAGAAAATCGTGGTTCAGAAAGTTGCAGTGTTTTTACCAAGATTCATATGGAGAAAGATCACCTTGCAGCAGAAGAGGTGATTCTAATGGGGGACACTGCCCTCATGGCAGAGCTGGCCCAAACACCAGGGTTTCAGAGCTCCTTTCTCTGAGAAGCCCTACCAATGTCCCTGAAGGGTTACCCAACTGCTGCACTCTGGAGGCAGTTGGGGATACTCATCCCTGTGCCTGAAAGCCTGGATAACCATTACCAAAGATTCTTTGATGCAGCAAGTTATATCCAGAGGATATTGCATACCATTTTCCCTGTTTCCCCCAAACCACAACAAAAGAATTCCTGATGTTCCACCTAATTTAAGGAAAAATGGCAGCTACAGATATGCAAAAGTTGCTGTAGAACAGTCATCCAGCCAGTCTCACCAGAACAACAAAGACCCAGAATCTACTCAAGATTGTTTTTAATGCCCAAAGAGACCAGAGACTTTTGATCAATTTTGGATCTCAATAGTATAAATCAATTCATGAAACACTCGAAGTTCTGGATGGTCATGGTTCAGTCTATCCTAATTCTTTTAAGGAAGGATAATTGGATGTGCTGTATTAGATTCAGGATGCATAGTATCTGATCAACATACACAGGCACTCCAGGAGATACCGAAGCTTCCAGCTAGGAGCCAATCACTACCAGTTTAGAGGCACTGCTCTTGGGGCTCACCACGGCTCCCAGATTGTTCACCAAGTGCATGGCAATGGTTGCAGCTCACCTGAGAGGTGTTTCCTTATCTAGACAATGTATGGCTGCTATCTGCTTCCACAAGCCACTGTTAATTCAATCCAAGGATTACTTGCACCACCATTGTCTCCAGCTGGGCATTAGTATAAATCTCTCCAAGTCTCGCCTCTATTCTATGCAAACTCTGTAGTTCATCAGAGCCCACCTAGATAAATGGACACAAGTGGCAAACGTACTGCAAACAAGATTGGAGATTTTAAGAGAAAGGACTCTTCATTCTCCTGCAGTCAGATTGATCCTACAACTGCTGGGTTCCATAGTACTGGTTCCTTTGGCACATTTTCACATGAGATTACTACAGTGGACTCCAGCAGTACAGTGGTCAGTAAGACATCAGCCAGTGACGACTCCCGTTTGCATCGTAGGTGTTCACAAATATTTGCAAATGTGACATAGAGTGGTGCATTCATGCAAAGGAAGTTTCTCAGGGCCATCCTTTCACTCTTCTCCCTCTCAAGGCCACAGTGACTATAGATGCCTCCCATCTGGGTAGGGAGAGACATTGTTTGGAAAAGACAGTCCTAAGCATCTGGTCCCAAACAGAGGCCAGTCTTTACATCAGTGTCTAAGAAGTGAGAAATGAGGGCAGTTATATTGGTGTTTCAGGCACTTCAAGATGTTCTCCCTGTAGGACTGATTGTAGTTCAGACAGACAACATGTCTGTGATCTGGTCCTTCAACAAACGGGGGGAACCAGGTCTTACGCACTTTGCTGGGAGGCAGTGAGAGTTTGGCAATGGATTATCTCTTCCAGCTGCTTTCCCTTGGCAATGCATATTCTAGGGAAAACCAGTGTGCTAGCAGACAAAATGAGCAGGTCCCTCTTACTCCCTCACAAGTGGTCTCTCAAACAGTGGCAGAAATGTTTTGCTGATGCGGTCAACATGCTACGACCTCTTTGCTTCTGCTTTCATTGCCAAATGCAGCAGGTACTTTGCCTTGATACCCTGAAGGGGGAGTCACTGAGAGACTCGCTAGTTTATAGTTGTCCTTCCGGTCTGTTATACACCATTCCTCCCCCAATTTTTTTTCAGAAAGCATTAGAATGGGAGAACAAGGTTATCCTCATTTCCCCATTATGGCTTCGACAAGTAAAGTTCCCTTTCCTATGGCCTCACCTAGATCACCCTCCCTGGGTGCTGGATCCTGTTCAGGACCTTCTATCTCACCCATCTGTATTGCCTCACCCAGGCATGCAATCTCATATTGGCCGCATGGTTTCTCCACTTCCAGTGATGATTAGACGTTTCAGGCTTTCTTCTCCCGTTTGCCGTACTCTACCATCCCAAAAAATCTCTACCAGAAAGATTTATAAAAGTGGAAAATCAGAGACTTTTAGATCTCTCTTCAGCACTAATTCCAGTGATTCTCTCGATTTCTTGGCTTCCATTTTCACTGATGAAGCAAATTATTCTACTGTCAAGGTGCAAATGGCCACCATCTCATATTTTCACCTACGTGTGGATCGTTCATCTCTAGTTTCCTTAAAGTTGTGCAAAACATTCCTTAAGGGTACCTTGCTGCTTTAGCTTCCTATTAACGGACCCTATTTCCTCATGGGACCATACGCTTATCCTCCAGGCTTTTATTAATCTTCCTTTTCACCCTTCAGCAATGATAGTTAAAGTTTTTGTCCTGGAAAACTCTCATCACCATTACTTCAACTAGATGGATATCTGAACTCCAAGCACTTTCTTCTTAGCCACCTTGCCCAATTTTTCACAAGGTCAGTGTCCCTTTGGACTAACTCTTTTCTACCTAAAATGGTGCCAGAAGCAAACCTCAACAAGTCAAGTAACCTACCAGTCTTAAAGGCAAATACGTTTTTCATTTATTTGATGTTCATAGACAGCTCAAATTTTATATTCACAGAACTAAAGATCAAAGGAAATTGGAACAACTATCCTTTTTCAAGGCCAAATTAGGCACAGCAGTGACAAAAGTGACCCTAACCAGATGGCTCACTAATTACATTACCTTTATTTACAGGAGCAAAGGCTGTCATTACCCAGACATCCAGAAGTACACTCCACCAGGTCCATGCCTACAGCATTTGCTGTTTAGTCCAAAGCATCTATAGATAACTGCTACATGATCCAATGCTCGTACCTTTATAGCTGTTTACAAATTGGGTATCTTTTCCAGAAGTAAGGCAACTTTTGGCTCTGCTGTGCTGTACTCCGGAATGTCCTTCCTTGAGGACCACCCAAGATTACTGTAGCTTGGGGCATCTCCCGTCAGTTGAGAAACAAACAAAAAAGACAACATCAGATATTGTAGTTAATGGACTCAACATAACTCTGCATCTGAGTTATCTGTTTTCATCCTTCCTCAACTTCCCACCCACCAATACCCCTTTTTTTTTGATTGCCTTCTGTTATGTCTTGAGGGATATTTCTCATTAGTTTTTGCTGTGTGGGCTCCAGAGCTCTGTTTCTGTGATTTTCCTCATTTCACACCTTTCTATTGTCTGTGCTTTTTACCTTTGGGATTATTGTTGACTGATTTCATTTTTTATGTAGTGATCAGTTAAATAGAGGACAAACTCAAATTAAGGTATCTCAGGAGTACACTGGGGATCATAGTTAATGGAAGCAGCCCGAGCTACAGAGCTTAAAGTCTGAATGGCCGAGAACTGATTTGAGGTTGGATCACTGAGACCTATCAGTTAAGGAAGGTCGAAAACAAACACAGGTGCAGAGTTACTGTGAGTGCATAACTATAATTTTCAACTGGACAACTCTCACCAAGCAGTTATAGCCATGTCTGTGTACAATTCAGTTGTTGGATTGAGATGAAAGGATGACCATTTCACTTTTGTTTCAAACAAACAGATGTTCATCATATTGATCAATGTTGCAGTAGCCTTAGCTGTATAGGTTATATTCTGTGAAGGGTATAACAGCCGGCCAGGTTACAAAACTTTAGGGCACCTTCCACCCACCCAAACTGTTAGGCAACTCAAGCCAAGATGACTGAAAGGCAAGTTTGTGTGCCAAGCCCTTCAGTGTTTTACTGCTGCCAAAGAGTATGCTGCAGTAAGGCTTTTCAAGGATTGACTTTTGGCTTGGTGCTGTTCCTTTGCCAGGCAGATAATTTCTGTCTGGAGAAAAAAAATTGCATTCTGTAAGCATTGTATGTATTTTATAACTTTCCGGTTAAGGAAATATTTTTAAATGGGAGTGTGCTTTCTTTTATGTCAGTTTAAAAGTCGTGTAAAGTAATTGAAAACCATTTATTTCTGTGGAGAAATTGTTTTACCTTTTTTACGGCTGTTAGTGTTATAAAGTGCTTTTTATTGTGTTTTTCTGTGAAAAAAGTGCCTTTTAAAGAATTGCAGATGTTTGCAATGCACATCCCAGGAGTTGTAAGATAATAGCAGACATTTTGAGCCAGAACTTATTTTTTTCTGCATGAGTGGTCTTTGAATCCGAAAGTGACCACTTGAAATTTTCATCACTGGGGCACTCAAGAGTTGTGATCTCTTCACATCCCATTACGAACATAGTGCAGTAGCTGTTATGCCTTAGTCCCTTGTCAGGGACAGTCAGCTAGGGGGCTCTTCTGTTTGCTTGGCCCCTGGGTCTCATTTACACATATCCCTGGAATCCACTGATGGTAATGTTTTCAGAAGACAGCCCATTGCAGAGCAACTGGAGTCCTCATTGCCCCCCTTTTGGCCCTGTTAAGTGTGGTTTCCCCTTCCTTTAGCCTCCTCTGAAGTACCCTCCTTTGGGTCTAGGATTCCACTCCCAGTCTGATCTCTCAGCCAGTGGGTCTGGATCAGCCCAACCTTCAGACCCTAAAGTTGACTGCATGGTTCTTCCAATTCCCTTGATGGCCAGAAATCCCAAGCATTCCTATAGTGTTGCATATCTTGTCTTCCTCCCAGAAGCTGCCTTTCGTGTAAGGTGTATACTAGTTGTGATGGGTTCCTACTTTGGGCCAGCAGTTAAGGAGACTCCATCCTCACCACCGACTGTGGTGAGGGACAGTTACTAAGAGCAAAGATGGATTCACATGGTGTTTTCAGATGCAGCTCCCTGCACCAAGCACAATTTCCCTTAAGAGCACCCAGGGAGCTCTGTCCAGATGTGGGGCTGGAGATTTTCTCTCCAGGCCTACGCAAAACTCCACATTGACCACTTTTGGAGGTTTGTGTCCCTGTTCCCAGTAGCTCACAAACACTTGGATATTTGAGTTTCACACATAAATACGCACATGGGAAGAGCTGGCACAGATGTTCTTTGTGTTTCACTGTTGCACTCATCACATTTGGGTTATCTGCTTCCATTAGCCCTCAGTCTGCCTGATTATCAAAGTCTTGGGTCCTGAGTTGGTTGCTGTCTCATCTTCCATGACGTCAGGTAGTCAGAACTATAAAGCATGCAGCTGACGCCATTACACCAGTCTTTCTTGCCATGTGGTGCCCGAAGCAGAAGCAGTTCGCAAGTGCCGGTCGGCAGACTCCTGAAATTTTTGTTTTTCGGTTTCAGAACCGAAATCTTCAACTAAAGCCAAGTACCCCGTTAGGGCAACTTTTTCTTGCTCTAAACCGATGTCAGTAAAAGTAAATAATTGCATTTCTTGTGGAAAGCAAATAGCTCATAAAGATTTTCATTTGTACTGTATTCCTTGCCTAGGCCCTGACCACGACGTACCTCGCTGTCAGTTTTGTGCCTCATTTAAACAGCGAACTATTCGTTGTCTGTATATTTACGCTTCTAAATATTTTGGTACTCTGTTCAATTACCCAGATATGTCTTCGGTCCTGACTACCGACATTCCAAAAAAACACAAAGATAAAGACAGAGACAGGCCGCCTAGGTCCAAAGCTGTCGACGACGCTTCTGCTAAGCTTGTTGCCAGTTCACTGGTACTCAGTGAGGCGCTTTCACAGCCCCTGATACCTGCTACTTCAGATTCGCAGGCCTCTACTGAGACCCATTCAGAGTCTGGTATGCTGCGTGATGCTTCAACTGTGGAACCTGCGGATGTCTCTACCTTGGATGGGTCCAGAGCTGCTGTGCAGGCACCGGCTTCTGAGGGTGTATTCAGGCCTACTGACTTGCATATTAAACCGACGCCATCTTCTTCTTCAAGGCCTAAAACTCAAACCATGCCTAGAAAACTGATGCCCAGACAGCTTGGTCAGGCCTGTATGCCTAAAAAACAAATGATAAGAATGGCTGAAGACCTTATTACTTTAATCAGAGGAAGCCAACTTTCCCCCACTAAGAGACCTAGGACTGAAATTGGGTATGATACTTCTGATCAGGATTCTGAAATTTCTGTTTCCTCTGATGACCAGAATTTACCCTCATCTACCTATGAGGATTCTGATGCAGAGGACTCTATTCCCTCTGGGGTATTTCTCTTTTGGTGAAACCTTGCATACTCTTAGGGAGCATAAAAAGAGGCTTAGGGATTTCTTACTCCTGCCCCAACACAGGCCTTTGGCTATCCCCCCTGTACTAGACATTGTTGATGATGCCTTTTCGGAATCTAGCTTGGCCCCTGACACTTTACCTCATGCTCCCAGGAAACCTGATGGATATTACAGGGTTCCTGACCCTCACAAGTTCCTTTTTAAAAATCCTACTGCGGATCCTGCAACCATTTCACAGGGACCCAAGGGCATTAAGGCTACTACTGCCAAAAATCCTACCCCCTCTGATAGAGATTTCAGGGAGCTGGATAGAGGGGGTAAGAAGGTATACACTTCTGCAACCTTGGCCATTAGGGCTTTAAACTGCCAGTTTCATATGTTAAAGTATCAGCAACATATTACTGGATTGCTTAAACAGAAAATGATGATGATTCCTGACTGTGCTGAAAATTAGGATTTGCAGGATTTAATGCATTCTGCTGAACAAGTTGGAAAACATACTTTGCAATGTGTTTTTTAATTCACTAGAGGCATCTTGCAGGGCTGCTGTCACTGGGTCTGTACTTAGAAGGCATGCTTGGCTTAAGGAGCAATCTTTGCCAGATCATGTTAAAGCTAAATTGCTGGATGCTCCCTTAAATCAAGCCCGCCTGTTTGGTAACAAGGCAGAAGTACTTAAAAAGATGGAGGAAGAAGCTAAATCTATGCAGACTGTTAAAGATTTCCTACAAGTACAGCCTCCAAGATTTAGTAGGCATTGTCACTCTAAGGGGTCCAGGAAAGTAAATAATGTGGGAAGAAATAGCCAGGGAATTGTTATGGCTAGGCTTGTATAGGCTCTAGAGCTGATAGCCTAGTACCAACCTATGAACCTAAGAATTGGTCCTTTCCTGCCTCTTCCAGGCCTTCTCAGTCCAAACCCAGAACCAGCAGAACACCCAGGACTAAGCAGTGGGGAGCTCCCACTTCCAAATCAGGGAGTAGTAAGACTCCCCCCTATGGTAAACTGTCTCAATGACTTAATTTTAAAATTTCCAAGCCCTTCTCAACTGACTGCTCCTTTAGGGGGAAAGATTGCTCTGCAGGCAAAAAACTGGGGACTCATTACCCAGGACAAATGGGTTTTAAGTATAGTTTCCCAAGGATACAGATTTCACTTCCACACATTACCAACTCCAAACGGTTGGCCAGATCTATCCCCAAATCAGTGGGCAGAGGCTTAAAAGCAAGTACTCTCTCTTAAGCATAAGGGCTATTCAAATTGTACCAGAAGAGGAAAAGGGACAAGGTTTCTACTCAAGACTTTTCCTGGTACCCAGAAAAGACAGCTCATGGCATCCTATCCTGGACCTTTTTATCCTAAACACCTTTTTGGTGATCCCAAAATTCAAGATGCTAACTCTTCACCTGTTGCTTCCTATGCTAGGCAAGGATGCCTGGTTGGCAACATTGGATTTAAAGGAAGGCTACCTGCACATCCCAATCAGGGAATCTTGCAGAAGATACCTATGCTTCAAAGCAGGCTACATGCACTATCAGTTCTCTGCACTGCCCTTTGGCTTATCTGCTGCGGCCAGGGTATTCACAAAGTGCCTAGTTCCAGTCATTGCATTTTGCAGACAAAGAAATATTCAGATATACCCATACCTGGATGATTGTCTAATTCAGGCAGAAAGCCAGGACATACTTTTGAATCATCTGGCATTTGTACAAAAGATGCTAACTTGTCTGGGGTGCACCATAAATGAAAAGAAATCACACCTTGTACCCTGTCAACAAATTACATTCCTGGAAGCAAGCTTGAACACAACTTCCCCAATGGCTTTCCTCACGCCAGAGAAACAAATTCATTTGACAACTTACTTCAAACTAATGGCCACAAAAACCCTGCTATCTGCAAGGCAAATACTGCAAGCCTTGGAGTTCATGGCCTCCTGCATTCTCCTAATTCTATATGCAAGACTGCATATGAGGGAACTACAATGGTATCTAAAAAGCCTATGGTGTCAACATTCCTCAGGATCTCGAAGCAATGATTTCTATCATACCTTGCCTACAGTTAGAGTTCATTTGGTGGGCAGAGGCCTGTCACCAAAACAAGGGCCGACCATTCACCCTTGCCACCCAAACCCTAACAGACGCAGCAGACTATGCATGGGGGGCTCATCTGGCAAGGAAGTGCATTCAGGGCAAATGGAACCCAAGTCAAATGCACCTACCCATTCACACCCCCTCTGCAGACTAGCCATGGCTCTGTGGAACACGGCCTTGAGCTACCGAGTGCATCTACAGGCTCAATTCCTGCCAAGAAAACTAAATACACTGGCAGACGAACTAAGCAGAAATCTCATGGACCCACACGAGTGGAAACTGGAACCAAAGACTTTCAACATGTTGATAAATAAATGGGGGACCCCGGATATAGACCTGTTTGCCTTCCTCCAGAACTATCAATTGGACAAATTCTGCACAAGGACTCCCCACAAACATGCTTGGAAAGTGGATGCCCTGTCCTTCAGCTGGATAAATATATCAGTTTATGCCTTTCCTCCTCTGTCTCCCCTCTCCAAAGTACTGTTAAAGATCAAACAGGACAAACCAAGGATGATACTGATTGTACCTGACTAGCCACACCAACACTGGTACCCCCTCTTGCGCAGTGTGTCACTGCTGGCTCCATGGCACCTGCTTCAGACCCATACCCTGCTGTCCCAGCAGGAGGGCCAGATTCTGCATCCTCAGCTTCAAACTCTGAATCTGGCAGCCTGGCTAATTACCTAATCTCTCCATCACCATCCCTCAGTAAACAAGTGTTGGATGTCATTTTGGAGGCAAGGCGGCCTAGTACTAGAAAATCTTTTGCTGAAAAATGGAAAAGATTCTGTTCCTAGAACCAAACTCAAGGGATGGGCACAGCAACGCCTAGTTTACCTCAGACTCTTCAATACTTAACTGAGATACTTCACAAGGGCCTTTCTTTTTCCTCCATCAAAATTCATGCCTCAACCATTTCAGCTCATTAAAAGACAGAACCACCCCTCTTCTCTCATCCACTGCTCAAGCAGTTCCTCACAGGGACCAAAAACTTAAGACCACCCAGGAGAGCCCCAACTACACACAAAGACATACTCGGAGGCACTGATCAAAAATCTACCAAAACTACAGAGGCCTCCAAAGCAGACACCCAAGCAACTGCCACCTCAAGACATAAGACATGCAACACATAGTTCTCAAAGTCAGTGTGCTAAACAGTCACAGCCCTTAAGGCCAAACACAATGCCAGACACACTTGTTATAGGTGACTCCATAGTCAGACACATTGACGTCCCACTCACCAGACTGAACAAGGAAAAGATCACAGTAAGCTGCTTGTCAGGCGCTAGAATCCGCCACATAACACAAGCACTCGGGTCACTCCACAGCAAGTACAAGTATGACTCAGTCATTGTCCATGCCAGTGTGAACGACCTGAGACATACCTCCCTGGACTACATGAAAAGAGACATAGAGGAGCTCTCAGATTATGTAGCCCAGGCTGGTATGACCCTGACCCTGAGCAGTATCCTACCCTCACCAAGAATGATGCCACAATACAGAGACAAAATGATCAGCTTTAATAATTGGCTTAATTACTGGTGTCATTCTAAGGGGATCCAATGTCTGTCTGCCTGGGATGACATGCTTGACAAGCCACGCTGCTTCGCAAGGGACGGCTTGCACCTGTCACCCCTGGGCTTCTGGATATTGGCAAAGGCTCTTGCCACCCCATAGTGCCTTTTTAGGCAAGGCTCAAATGATAAACCTACCGCCTAGAAAACAAAATGGAGAAAAACTAAGGGTAATACTGCTCAATGCCAGAAGTCTAAACCTCAAGATGCACCTCGAAGCCCTCCTCAGTATGGAGAACATCGATGTCTGTGCTGTGACTGAAACCTGGTTCAAGGCTCCTGAGAGCACCCCAGCACTATCAGGTTATACCTCATATCATGCGTTCGCCCCAAAATCTGGACCGAACCACAAAAGGAGGGGAGTATCCATATTCATAAAGGATACCCACACCTCCAGGTTAGTAACGCACGAAGCATCGGAGACCATCCAGGTGCAATTAACCATAGGTAAAACTGCCCTACAGTTTGTAACATGCTACAGACCACCTTCTCAAACTCAGGAAACCCACACAGCCTTCCTGAAGACACTGGAGAGTATGAATGTCTCTCCAAACACCATCATATTGGGTGACTTCAACTACCCAAACATAGACTGGGAACATTACTCAAGCCCCAACACCCTAGCCCAAAGGTTCCTTGAGTTCATAAACTCAAATGCTATGGAACAACTAGTCACCATTCCCACAAGAGGAGAAAATATACTAGACCTGATCATCACAAACATGGGGACAAAATGCTCCACACCGGAAGTATATCCCTCATTGGTGAGATCAGACCATAAATTAATCTCACTGGAGATCCACATCCCGCCCCCACCCCAGCAAAAGACCACAGTGAAGAACTTCTCAAAAGCAAACTTCACACTTCTTAAGACTGGAGTGGTATCCTTCAAGGCCCCGAGCCAGTGGAAACCACAACCCACGCTGCTGAAACCCTTACAAATGCCTTCTATGAGCACCTCCAGGAATGTATGGATCAAGCAATCCCTAATAAAATCAAGACCCTTTCCACCAAAGGCAGGCCGGTCTGGTGGACCCCAGCCATAAACAAACTCTACAACAAGAGGAGAAAGCTACTACATGACAGGCAAAATCCTAAAAGGGAAGGCATCTCTGATCAATACTAGCAAAAACTACAATCACTCATAAAATCATCCAAGGCCAACTTTGAGAGAAAATCGCTAATGACACAAAAAGACAATCATAAAGCCTTCTTTAGCTATGTTAGAAACCTGGGTGGAAACTCCCAGATATGCTCAGAATTAGTCCAAAATGATAAAAAATCACTGAACCCACAGACATTGCCAACATACTGGCAGACAGGTTCAGTGCAAATTTCTCCTCCCTCCCCCAAAAGGAGAAATATCTATCCCACCAGAGTCTAGCCTCCCAAACATCTCAGATGCCCAGGTGAGAGCTGCTCTCTTTAAAGCAAAAACACAGCATCAATGGGACCGGACGGTGTCCCCGGCTGTGTGCTACGAACTCAATGAGGAACTAAACCCACACATAAGGCTGCTGTTTAATCTTAGCCTTACTACAGGATACGTGCCAAAGAATGGCGACGGCAACTGTGGTCCCACTCCACAAAGGCGGTGCTTCTACGGACCCTGAAATTACCCCATAAGCTTGATGAGCCTGGTCTGCAAAGCTATGGAGAGGATCATAATGGAACTCATAAATAAAGACATTGGGGACCTACAGACACTGGATCCTACCCAATTTGGCTTTGTCAAGGGCAGATTCTGCCTCTTGAACTTGGTCGACTTTTTTGAAACCGTCACTAAGGCCATTGATGAGGGTAAGGCAGTTCACACAGCCTACCTTGACCTAGCAAAAGCGTTCGACACAATACCCCACTCGGGCATCATAGAAAAGCTTACCAGCTTAGATGTAAACCCATATGTCACAAGATGGGTTGCAAACTGGCTCAAGGACAGAACACACAGGGTTAGAGTTGCTGGTGCCATGTCAGACTCTAAGCCGGTCACGAGCGGTGTCCCACAGGGCTCAGTCCTGGGCCCCCTCTTGTTCGGCATTTATTTTCTGAAGTGCAGGCAAACATAGGGGATTGTGGCTGACAAAATTTGCAGATGACTGCAAACTGGGCACCATAATTGACACTCCATCAGACACAGACATCCTCCAGAGAGGTCTCATAGAAATGGATAACTGGTGCCAGAGCCATGGCCTTAAGCTAAATGCCAAAAAGTGTATAGTCATACCCTTTGGGAAAAACAAGGTAACCCCTAATTACCACATAGGTGGTAATCCATTAAACAAGGAAGAAGTTATCAGGGACCTGGGGACCCAAGTTGACAGTAACCTCTCTTTTGACACTCATTGCCAAAGTGGTTAGGAAGACCTTCTACATTGCCCACCTGATCATGAAGGGATTCACATCCAGATCAGGAGAGGTCATTGTACCCATGTACTCTTCACTTATCAGACCAATGATTGAGTACAACGCCCCATTCGGAATGTACCTTACCCGACACCTGCAGCAGTTGTAAAGACCCCAAAAGTTCCTCACCAAAAGGATAAAGGGGCTCAAACATATGTCATACGATGCCCGACTGAAGAAACTCCAGCTCTATTCAGTCGCATACCGTCTGCTCAGAGGTGATCTGTGCCTGACATACAAGGCCATGTCCAACCGGAATTAATGGACATGCTCCACCTCAAAAATCCAAATCCACCAGAGCCACGAGAGCAAGAGACTTAAACCTCAACACGGATATAAATAGGATGTGCTGGAGGGACAGATTCATCACCCAGAGTCTCCCTACACTATGGAACAGAATCCCAGTCCATGTGAGGCAGAGCCCCTCACTGACTCTGTTCAAGAGAAATCTTGACGAGTGGATGGGAGATCGTAGGTTTACCCCGGGAATCATCTCTGTATCACTGCTGGACAGAGGCACAGCAAACTAATGGGTATAGTATTCTCATCCTAAGGGGTGGTGAAAGCCACACACACTCTGGCTAGGCTTATAAATGCCCTAGGGCAGATAGCCTAGTATGAACCTACGAACTCCAGCCTGGGACCTTAACTTTGTATTGGAAAAACTCACTTTACCTCCTTTTGAGCCAGCTGCAAGTGCAGAGTTAAAATTCCTTTCTTGGAAAACAGCCTTCCTGTTAGCAATCACTTCAGCAAGAAGAGTATCTGAATTACAGGCCCTTATGGCAGTGGAGCCTTTCATCATCTTTCATGTGGACAGGGTGTCCCTCAGGACCAATCACTCCTTCATGCCCAAGGTAGTATCCAGTGTGGCCCTTTCCTAATCCACAGAACAAAGGGGAACGGATATTGTACTCCTTAGATGTTCATAGGTAGGTACTAGGCTATCTGCCCAAGGGCATTTATAAGCCTAGCCAGAGTGTGTCGGCTTTCGCCGCCCCATTTATTAACTGAGCCTCTGTCAATCAGAGCCAATGAAATGATCCCAGGGGTGTAGTTACCCATCCACTCGTCAAGGCTTCTCTTGAAGAGTGTTAGTGAGAGGCTCTGTGTAATGTAGCTAGGAATTTTGTTCCAAAGCATGGGGAATCTCTGTGACGGGAATCTATCCCTCCAGCATGTTCTATTTATTGTTGTGGTGAGGTTTAGCTCACTAGAGCAAGTGGCTCGCAGTGACTTGGATTTCTTTAGGTGGAGCATGTCCATCAATTCTGAGTTGGACATGGCTTTGTAAGTCAGGCAGAGATCACCTCTGAGTAAGTGATATGCCACTGAGTACCCCCAGAGTTTTTCAGTCGGGCTGCATAGGACATATGTTTGAGGCCAGTAATCCTCTTGGTGAGGTGCTTTTGTGGTCTTTCAAGCTGTTGGAAGTGTCTTGTGAGGTACATCCCAAATGGGGCATTGTACTCTATGATGGGTCTGATGAGTGACATGTAGAGGGTCACTATAACCTCTTTATTTCTAGATGCGAACCCCTTAGTAATTAGATGGGCCACATAGAAGGATTTCCTAACTACTTTGGCAAAATGATTGTCAAAGGAGAGATTACTATCTACCTGGGTCCCCAGATTTCTTATGTACAGCTAACTTAGATTTTACTTGGACAGGACTAAACCTCAAAGGAAATCTGAACAACTGCTGGTGGCATTTGCTGCAGGGGCAGAGGGGAAGGCCATTTCAAAGCAAACCATTTCTAAATGGATAGGCCGTTGCATTCATTTCTGCTATAAGCACCATGGAAAACCTATTCCACAGGGGATAAGACCACACTCAACCTGGGCTGCATCTACCTCCACAGCCTTTCTCAGAGGTGTCCCTACCAGGGACATCCTAGAGGCTGCTACCTGGAGTTCTGTACATACTTTCACCAAGCATTACCATTTGCCAGTTTTCTCTAAATCCAGAGCTGGCTTTGCCACTGCAGTCTTGCAGGGCCTTATAGCTGGTCCTAATGCTATCTAAATGCCTCCTTCCATCCTTAGCTTTGGGAATCTACCCAAATGTGATGACTGCAACACTGAAACACGAAGAACATAGTGCAGTTGTGTACATTTACCATAAATGTAGATGTTTGAGTGTATTTACTGTTGCAGTCCTGGTTACCCTCCAGCCTCCTGACTTCTTTTAGCTATTCCTCTATTCTCCTTTACTATGCTTAAAAGCTTTTTGGAGTATTTGTTTTTTTGTTGGCGGTATAACCTTGCATATATATATTTAATTGCTTCCCATTAGGGAGGCATCTGACATCTGGGGTAAAACTGATGTAATGGCGTTGGCTGCATGCTTTATACCCCCGACTAACTGACGTCATGGAAGATGAGACTGCACCCAATGCAGGACCCAAGACTTTGATAATCAGGCCAACTGAGGGCTACTGCAAGCAGATAACCCAAATGTGATGACTGCAACAGTGAATGCACTCTAGCATCTACATTTTTGGTAAGTGTACACAACTGTACTATATACTAGCTGTGCCCCTTTCTGACCGGACTCTGAGGTAATCACCCTGCCACCAGTCCGCTGCCCTAAGGCTCTTACAAAAGGGACCCAATTATACTGTGTAAATTAATGCTAATACAAATGGTAGGGTGTGGCCACAGCAGCAAGGCTTTCAGTATTGGCTACAGTGTCACTAAAACAAGCCCAAGTACTCTCATGATGTTAAAAGTATTCTCTAAAGGACCAATTACAATGAATGGTATTAAAATATTTAATAATAAATAATAAAACAGAAAACAGGAGAATACTGACTACAGTAAACAACAGAGTTTCAACCACTTAGATTTAAAAATACATTTGGATCATTTCTCACAGATGCAGAAAATAATAAACTATACACTAACTGTCCCTGACTGACTAAAGAATTACTCTTCCCTAACTACTTACTAAGGCAAGCTGATGAGTGTCTTACCACATCAAAAGCCAGATGATGTCTGACTTTGTGGATGTGTGAGCTATATATTCTATCAGAAATCTTTCCTGACATGTTCTAAAGTGCTGCTGCAAGAGTTCCAAAGAAACCAGATGTTGGTTAGAGGATGGCATCACCACTGGTCACTTGACTCTGGTACAGTACACACAAAGAGCTTTGCTAAGATCTGTGGCAGCATATGAAAGTTATAACACAATTTCATACTTTCCACCCTTCCAGGGTTTTCTGATAAGTGTACACATTTGATCATGTACACCAATATAACCTATTATACTTGCATGCATTCTTTCTGTCCAGTGGACCTACTATTGATGCATTTTTAACACAAGTAACTTTACAAATATATTTTTAACTCAAACATCTGTACAAATCAGTTTTGTAGTCAGTTAACATAATTCTTTACAAAACTCTAGCTAGCTATGCTGGTGTATGTACACATATACTGCCCTATTCTCCCTGGCACAGATGGCACCATGTCATAACATCACATGAGTAAGTGGAAATATTTTGCTTTGTGGGCAACCTCTAAGGAGCTGGATCCATTTTTGGCCTCCATAGAGGTTGTTTTTGACTTCCTGGAGGATTTGATTCAGTTGTGCTCGAGTTATTCTACTAGTTAGGTGCAACTGGCAGTCATTTCCAATTTCCACATTGGTAGAGATAATATGCCTTTAGTGGCTCTCAAAATTTCCAAGGCTTTCCTCATGGGTACCTTTTTGTTATTTCTTCCAGTCCAGGACCCTGTCCCAGCATGGGATTTGCCCTTCATGCTTCCATTCTTGGCTGCTCCTTCCTTTGAACCTTCTGATGCAGTTGACTTCAACTTGTTGTCTTGGAAGACCTTATTCGTGGTAGCATTTACTTCTAACAAGCAGGTATCAGAGTTGCAAGCCCTCTCGTCAGTACCTCCATACTTGGCTTTTCGTAAGTACAAGGTTTCCCTGCACATGAACCCTTCTTATTTCCTAACGTGCCTATGAAGTACAATTTGAATCATTCTATTAATTTACCTAGGTTTTTTCCGGAGTTTTCCAACAAAGGAGAATACTTGCTACATTGTATCTCTGTTCACAGACAACTGAAATTTTATTTGGATGGAACAAAGTCTTTCAGAAGGTCTAATCAGTTTTGTCTCTTTCAAAAGCCCGGTTCGGCATGCCATTATCTAGTGTTACTCTCTCCAAATGGCTGATTGATTGCATCTCTCTTGGGTATAGCTTGAAAGGAAAACCCTTGCAGGGTAAACCAAACTATACTAGAGCTATGACTACTTCTACATAATTTTTCTCCAGAGCTGTATTGGACCAGATTTGTGCAGCTGCAACCTGGGTGGATCCTCACACCTTTGTGTCCCACTACAGACTGGGTGTTCACTCAAAGTCCAGGGCTTCTTTTGGTTCCACTGTATTATGCAATATCCTTCTGTAAGACATCTCTGGGGAGGTTGCATGTCCGGGGACTCTGTCCCAGAGGTTGAATCCAGATGTAAAATGCATCAACTGATACAAAAGTTATGTACTTACTATAACAATAGATGCATGTTATCTGTTTCTGTCTGATTCAGCCTTTTCTGTCTGATTCAGCCTTCCCTGTCTGACTCTACTAAAACCTCCTGTTGTTCACCACGGCAGTAAAACTTGATAATAAAATCAAAACTTTAATAAAAAAAGAATATAACATAAAACAAGCAGTCCTCAGTCTTCCGATGCAGCAGTTTTTGTTTTGAGCCTTCAGAGAGGCCTAGAGAAAGATCTGATGATGTCCTTTTCATTCTTCCTCACTGATGGGTCTCAGATTTGACCTCTTTTTCCAGACTTAACATGAGAGTCTCAAGCTCCTCCCTCTTCCCATAATGCATCACACCTTCTCTAACTCCCCAGATCTCCTTTGCCACACTTTGTGTACAGATGTGGTTCCAGAGTCTCAGGACTGTTAGTTGTTGAGAGAGAAAGTTTTCAAAAATGTTTTTATTTTATATATATATATATATATATATATATATATATATATATATATATATATATATAATCATGCAAATGAAAGGAAAGCAACCTAGCCCACCAAAGTGGGGGGCTTGACCCCCCACACACCCCCACCCACTTATGTATACCAACTCTAAGATTGCACTACACAGGGAGAGGACACAGTTCACCATTGTGGTCAAGTGGATGTTCTTCGTGTTTCACTGTTGCAGTCATTATATTTGGGTTATCTGCTTGCAGGTAGCTCTCAGTCGGCCTGATTAACAAAGTCTTGAGTCCTGCGGTGGTTTCTGTCCCTTCTTCCATGACATCAGGTCATCAGGGGTATAAAACATGCAGCCGATGCCATTACATCAGTCTTTCTTGCCATGCGGTGCCCGAAGCAGAAGCAGTTCGCAAGTGCCGGTCGGCCGACTCCTGAAATTTTCATTTTCGAGTTTCAGAACCGAAGTCTTCAACTAAAGCAAAGTACCCTGATGGGGAAACATTTTCTTGCTCTTTCCCGATGTCAGTAAAAGTTAATAATTGCATTACTTGTGGAAAGCAAATACCTCATAAAGATTTTCATTTGTACTGTATTCCTTGCCTAGGCCCTGACCACGACTTACCTTGCTGCCGGTTTTGTGCTTTATTTAATCAGCGCACTATCCATCGTCTGTATATTTGCGCCTCAAAATATTTCAGTTCTCGGTTTAATTATCCAGAAATGTCATCGGTTAGCCATCCGACTACTGGGATTCTGAAAAAAAATGCAAAGATAAAGACAAAGACAGGCTGTCGAGGTCCAAAACTGCCGATGGCGCTTCTCCTAAGCCAGTCGCCAGTTCGTCGGTACTCAGTGAGGCGCTTTCGCAGCCCCTGATGCACGCTATTTTTGATTCGCAGGTCTCTACTGAGACCCATTCGGAGTCCGGTATGCCGCGAGATGCTTCAACTGTGGAACGTGTGGATGGGTCCGGAGCCACTGTGCAGGCACCGGCTTCTGAGGGTGTATTCAAGCCTACAGACTTGCATATTAAACCGACATCTCCTTCTTTACTTAGGCCTAAATCTCGATCCATACCTAAAAAACCGACGCCCATGGCACATGTTCAGGCCTCTATGCCTAAAAAACAAATAAGAATGGCTGAAGATCTAATAACTCTAATCAGGTGTAGCCAACCCCCCCCCCCCCCTTCTAAGAGGCTTAGGACTGTTATTATGAATCTTCTGATCAGGAGGATTCTGTTTTTTTTCTGATTCTTCTGATGATCTGCATTTGCCCTTATCTACTTATGAAGATTCTGATGCAGAGGACTCCATTCCCTCTGCTTCCCCTTCTGAGGATTTTTCTTTTGGGCAAACCTTACATACTCTAAGGAAGCATTTCCACAGAGAAAGTCAGGATTTTTCTGATTCAAAAAAGAGGCTTAGTGACGTCCTTCTCCTACCTCAGCATAGGCCTTTAGCTATTCCTCCTGTACTAGACATTGTTGACAATGTTTTTTTCGGAATCTAGTTTGGTTCCTGATTCCCTGCCTCTTGCTCCAAGAAAACCTGACAGGTACTACAGGGTCCCTGACTCCCACAAGTTCCTTTTTAAAAATCCTATTGCAGATCCAGAGACTATTTCACAGGGGCCCAAGGGCATTAAGGCTTCTACTGCTAAAAATCCTACCCCTTCTGATAGAGACTCCAGGGCACTGGATAGATGGGGTAAGAAGGTTTACACTTCTGCAACCTTGGCCATTAGGGCTTTAAACTGCCAGTTCCATATGTTAAAGTATCAACAACATGTTATTGGACTGCTTAAACAGAAAATTATGTTTATTCCTGACTGTGCAGAAAATAAAGAATTACAGGATTTAATGCATTCTGCTGAACAAGTTGGAAAACATACTTTGCAATGTAGTTTTGATTCATTAGGGGCCTCTTGCAGGGCTGCTGTTATTGGGACTTTGCTCAGAAGGCATGCTTGGCTTAAGGAGCAATATTTGCCTAATCATGTTAAAGCTGAGTTGTTGGATGCTCCTTTAAATCAGGACCGCCTGTTGAACAACAAGGCTGAGGAAGTTCTTAAAAAGATGGAAGATAAAGCTAAATCTATGCAAACTGCTAAATATTTTTTTTACAAATTCAGCCTCCTAGATTTAGTAGGCACTGGCCCTCTAAGAACTGGTCCTTTCCAGCCCCTTCCAGGTCTTCTCAAGCCAAACCCAGACGCAGCAAAAAACCCAGGTTTCAGTCCCAGGGGACACACAGAACTAAGCAGTGAGGGGCCCCCACTTCCAAATCTGGGAATAATAAGACTCCCCCTATGGCAAACTGTCTCAATGACTTCCTTTTAAAATTTCCAAGCACTTATCAACTGACTGCCCCTTTGGGGGGAAAGATTGCACTTCATGCAAAGAATTGGGAACTCATTACCCCGGACAAATGGGTTTTAAATATAGTATCCCAGGGATACAGATTTCACTTCTGCACATTGCCAACACCAAGTGGGGGGCCGGACCTACCCCCATATCAGTGGACAGAGGCCCAAAAACAAGTACTTTCTCTCTTAAGCATGGGGGCTATTCAACTGGTACCAGAAGAGGAAAAGGGACAAGGTGTCTACTCAAGACTTTTTCCTGGTACCCAGAAAAGACCATTCATGGCGTCCTATCCTGGACCTGTCTACTCGAAACACTTTTTTGGAGATCACAAAATTCAAGATGCTGACTCTTCACCAATTGCTTCCTATGCTAGGCAAAGATGCTTGGTTGGCAACTCTAGATTTAAAAGAAGCATACCTGCACATCCCAAGCAGGGAATCTTGCAGAAGATACCTATGCTTCAAAGCAGGCTACACGCACTATCATTTCTCTGCACTGCCCTTTGGCTTATCTACTGCACCTAGGCTATTCACAAAGTGCCTAGCTCCAGTTATTGCATTTTTGCAGGCAAAGAAATATTCATATATACCCATACCTGAACGATTGTCTAATTCAGGCAGAAAGTCAGGACATACTTTTGACTCATCTGGCTTTTGTACAAAGGGTTCTAGCTTGTCTGGGGTACACTGTAAATGAAAAGAAATCAAACCTGGTACCCTGTCAACAAATTATATTCCTAGGAGCAAGCTTGAATACAACTTCCCAGATGGCTTACCTCATGCCAGAGAAACGTATTCATTTGACAACCTACTTCAAACAAGTGACCACAAAAACCCTGCTATCTGCAAGACAAATACTGCAAGCCTTGGGGTTCATGGCCTCCTGCATTCTTCTAATTCCATATGCAAGACTGCATATGAGGAAACTACAGTGGCATCTAAAAAGCCTATGGTGTCAACATTCTCAGGATCTAGAAACAATGATATCTATCATACCTTGCCTATGCCTAGAGTTCCTTTGGTGGGCAGAGGCCTGCCACCAAAACAAGGGACTACCTTTCACACCACCCCCTGCCACCCAAACCCTAGCAACATATGCATCAGACTATGCATGGGGGGCTCACCTGGCAGGGAAGTGCATTCAGGGCAAATGGAACCCAAGTCAAATGCACCTGCATATCAATCAAAATGAAATGTTAGCTGTTCAGAACGCTCTGACAGCCTTCAAGGACCACATTCTTCCAGGACAACTAATGGTAAAGACAGACAAATGCCACTGTTATGTGGTACATAAACAAGTAGGGGGGGGTACACATTCTTACCCCCTCTGCAGACTAGCCATGGCATTGTGGAACACAGCCTTGAGCTACCAAGTGCACCTACAAGCTCAATTCCTGCCAGGAAAATTAAATACACTGGCAGACGGACTAAGCAGAAATTTCATGGACCCACACGAGTGGAAACTGGAACCAAGGATTTTCAGCATGTTGACAAGCAAATGGGGGAGGCTACATATAGACCTGTTTGCCTCTCCGCAGAACTACCAATTGGACAAATTTTGCACAAGGACTCCCCACAAACAAGCCTGAAAAGTGGATGCTCTGTCCTTCAGCTGGAAAAACCTATCAGTCTATGCCTTCCCCCCTCTGCCTCTGCTCTCCAAAGTAAACAGGACAAACCAAAGATGATTTTGACCAACACTGGTACCCCCTCCAGCGCAGTGTGTCACGGTTATCCCCATGGCACCTGCCTCAGACTCCTTCCCTGTTGTCTCAGCAGGCGAACCAGATTCTGCACCCTCAGCTTCTAACACTGAACCTTGCAGCCTGGCTAATTACATAATCTCTCCTTTAACATCCCTCAATAAGCCTGTGATGTTCATCATTTTAGAGGCAAGGAGGCCTAGTACTAGAAAATCTTATGCTGAAAAATGGAAAAGATTCTGTGCCTGGAACCAAGCTCAAGGGATGAGCGCAGCAGTGCCCAATTTACCTCAGATTTTACAATACTGAATTGAGATGCTTCACAAGGGCTTGTCTTTTTCCTCAATTAAAATCCATGCCTCGGCCATTTCAGCTCATTATAACACAGAACCTCCTCTCTTCTCTCATCCACTGCTCAAGCAGTTCGTCAGAGGGGCCAAAAATTTGAGACCACCCAGGAGAGCTCCAACCCCATCCTGGGACGTTAACTTTGTCTTGGAGAAACTCACTCTACCTCCTTTCAAGCCAACTGCTACTGCAGACTTAAAATTTCTTTCTTTGAAAACAGCTTTCCTTTTAGCAATCACTTCAGCTAGAAGGGTATCTGAATTACAGGCCCTTATGGCAGTGGAGCCCTTCATCATCTTTCATGCGGACAGGGTGCACCTCAGAACCAATCCATCTTTCATGCCCAAGGTGGTATCCAGTGTGGTTCTTAATCAGTCCATTCATTTGCCAACCTTCCTTCTCAATCCACAGAATAAAGGGGAACTGATACTGCATTCCTTAGATGTGCACAGACAACTTAGATTCTACTTGGACAGGACTAAACCTCAAAGGAAATCTGAACAACTGCTGGTGGCATTTGCTGCAGGGGCAGAGGGGAAGGCTATTTCAAAGCAAACCATTTCTAAATGG
This sequence comes from Protopterus annectens, assembly GCF_019279795.1. NCBI lineage: Eukaryota > Metazoa > Chordata > Ceratodontiformes > Protopteridae > Protopterus > Protopterus annectens. The sequence continues at coordinate 567,640,887 of NC_056739.1, read as the reverse complement.
ATAAGCCATTGCATTCATTTCTGTTATAAGCACCATGGAAAACCTATCCCACACGGGATCAGACCTCACTCCACCAGGGCTGCATCTACCTCTACAGCCTTTCTCAGAGGTGTCCCTACCAGGGACATCCTAGAAGCTGCTATCTGGAGTTCTGTACATACTTTCACCAAGCATTATCCTTTGCCAATTTTCTCTAAATCCAGAGCTGGCTTTGCCACTGCAGTCTTGCAGGGCCTTATAGCTGGCCCTAATGCTATCTAAATTCCTCCTCCCAACCATAGCTTTGGGAATCTACCCAAATGTAATGACTGGAACAGTGAAACACGAAGAACATAGTACAGTTGTCTACACTTACCATAAATGTAGATGTTCGAGTGTATTCACTGTTGTAGTCCTGGTTACCTTCCCTCCAGCCCCCTAACTTCTTTTTGACTATACCTCTACTTTCCTTTACTATGCTTAAAATCCTTTTTGGTGTATTTGCTTTTTTGTTGGAGGTATATCTTTGTATTTTTTATTTAATTGCTTCCCATTAGGGGGGCACCTGACATCTGGGGCAAGAAAAACTGATGTAATGGCATCGGCTGCATGTTTTATACCCCTGACGACCTGACGTCATGGAAGAAGGGACAGCAACTGACGCAGGACCCAAGACTTTGTTAATCAGGCCGACTGAGGGCTACCTGCAAGCAGATAACCCAAATGTAATGACTACAACAGTGAATGCACTCGAACATCTACATTTATGGTAAGTGTACACAATTGTACTTTCCTTTCCCTGAGAGAGGATTTCGGCAGTCTGTTATTTCGTTTTAGTGGAGTTTTGGTGTCTTGTGATCGGGTAAATGAAATTTGGTGGAGCCTACTTTTGTTCATTGAAAGTAGATCCGTGTGTGTGTTTTCTGTTTTCCTCCCCTTCCTATTGTTAGATCTTAAGAGCGTTAGGTACCTTTAAGCCTCTTCTCTCCCTTCCTTTCCTGTCATTGGCACTCTTTTCCCTGTTTAAAACAAAATATCTTTATAGTATCTTAGAGTTGTTCTCTTGTTGTGCTTTTTACTTTTATTGTTGTTATACTAATGGCCGAGAAACCTACAGGCTTTAAACAATGCAGTTCTTGTGGGCATAAGATCCCAAATTCAGATGCCCACAGGAAGTGTGTTTGTTGCTTAGGACCTGGGCATTTGGACAGTGACTGCTGGGTATCTGCAGTCTTTAAGCCCGGACCTTGACCTACCACAGAAATAAATTAGTATTGAAAGGCCTTTTGCCTTTGTTCTCTTCCTCACGGGTTCAAACCCCCTCTAAGCAAGCTGGCTCCAAAAGATCCTTTTCAGCTTTTTCAACAGAATTTTCAGAGCCAAGCCAGAAAAGATCCAGGCCCTCGGATCTGACTACCGTGTATCAGTGTGTGACCAGAAAAGTGTTCAATCCTAAGGAATATTCAGATCCATCAGCTGTAGATCCTAGAGTCAAAAATACCTCATTGGATCCTATTGCTTCAGCCTCAGATGGATCAAAGTCGCTTTCTGATCCTAGGGCTTCAGATTAGGAATTGATCCATGTTACCAGTTCTCCTACTCCGGGGACATCATCTTAAGATCTGAAAACTTCAGATCCTACCATTAAGCCTCTTCTACCAGCCTTCCAAATAGAACCGGTTTCTCCACCACTTCCTGCAAAAGTCTTTCAGATGCCAACAAAATCTAGGCATACTCTCTCTGCATCCTCCTCTAGGTTACCCAAAGTCTTGCTGAGGCGATATGGACAGGATGATGCGGAAGTTCTTCAGGGCGCAGAGCCAGATGGGGGTCCTGCCATCTCCATCCTGTCTAGGATCCATGAGTACTCCATCTCCTACTTTTCAGACTCCTTTTCCGATCCATCCCTTTTGTTTCAGAAACCCAGGGTCCTGGTTTGCCAAGTGAGTCGAGGTCGGATCCAAGGAAGCTCCCTTCCTCGATTCCAATTAAGTCCCTGACCAACCCTACTCCCTTCTTGTAGGATCAGAAGCAGGAACCAAATCTGAGATGTCGGCATCGACTCGGGGGGGGGGGGATACTTTAGGCTCCAACTTTCAGATCTGTCGCTTCCCCTTGGGCCTTTGTCCCTTGACAGCTTGGGTCCAGTTTTTTCAGAAGGCCTCATATCTGTGGCTGGCTTTGCTGTCTCTCTCTCTCTCTCTCTCCTTTAGTAATTTTGACTCCAAGGGAGAAGGTTTTCTCAGGTCTGTCAGCCTTCTGGGTTGCAGATAGGGCTTTCACCCGGATTAGAGAAATGTCTCCTCACTCCCAGGGTCTGCCCAACCCTTAATCATATCTGAGCACTGAGCCCATCACGCCTGCCATAGGTCAGCCTGCCTCAAGGAGCCTCTAGACCACTTCACCCAGGGAGTCCCCCCCTTCTTCCAGTACCTCCCTGGAACACACCATGGAAGAAGTCCCACGGAAAAAGTAAAAAGAGGCACATAGACTCTATTATGGAATCTTTCACAGAGGATACTGGCTTTGAGGGAGAAGGATCCCCCTAATCACCACCTGATGTCTATTATGGAGACATCCCGGAACTCCTTAGGTAAAAGGTGGCTGGTCCTACCCTCCTCTTCTTTCTGAGGAATCAGTGTTCCTGGAGGCTTTCTTGCTGGGTCCATCTACATCCTGTGTTTTTCCCCTGGCAGATGCCCTAATTGTCTCTTGCCAGGCCTGGAAGAAACCAGACATGGTTGAGTCTATTCCTAACACCCTGATATGATCCTAAGCCCACTTTCCGATCATCCCCATTGGAGCAAAGGTGTTCCAGTAGATCCTATTGTTGCAGCTGCCACGAAGAAGGATCTAGCTGAACAAAGCTGCACTGTCCATATGCCAAACCAGGAGTCTGTGGCAGTGGACAGATATGGAAAACTCGTTTACATCTCTCCTACCTCTGCTCTGAGGTCATTAAACTGTTTGGCACACTTTACCCGCTTGCAGAGAGATTTGGTCAAGCAGCTAACCAGCTCTTTTGCAGAGACCATGTTGGAGAAGGACTTGAAGAAAGTTTCTCCTCAACTGGCTACACTTTCCTCCCTTGCAGATTCCTCAATAGAGTTGATTTCGCACACAGCGGAAGGCACACAGTCGGTACAGGCATAGCCTTTAGGTGACAGGCCTGGATGCGGCTTTGTGACTTTGCAGAGCCCTTTAAGGCATCTTTCATAAATGCCCTATTTGGTTCCTCTTTGTTTGGACCATCGATGAAAGACACACTGACCCACAGTGAACAAGAAGGGACAACGTTTTCTGCCATGGGGATCAAGTTTTCTGTCCCCTCGGAGGGCCTTCTCAAGGAATTAGCAAGGAGGGAAAAATTTGTTCAGAAAGTCTCAAGGATCTTTCAAGGACCTGCATGTGGACAACTCTTCCAGAGGCAGAGTAGGAGGTTTTAATGGCAGACACTAAAGTGGCAGAGGGGGTCTTCAAAATCAGGATTTCAGGGAGCTGTTTCCTGACAAACCCTATCTGTGCTCCAGAAGTGCTGCCTGACTGTTTTTCTCTGGAGGCAGTTGACAGTTGTCTATCATTGCACCTGGACACCTGGTCAGACATAAACACCTGAGTGCTAAACATTATATTCAGAGGTTATTGCATTTTCTTTCCCTTCTTCCAGGCCCCCAGGGGAAAGCTCCCCAATGTACCACCCAGTCAGAGGGAGTATGCTATTCAAGGAGTCCAAAAATAACTTCTACAAAAAAGAGTCATCCAACAAAGAGGATTTGGAACTTGTTTTTGTTTGTTTTTAGTGTTAAAGAAGACAGGGGCCCTAAGACTTGTATTTAGACCTCTGCAGTCTGAATCTGTTCATCAAAAAGTCAAAGTTCTGAATGGTTACAGTTCAGTCTGTTCTGCCATTTTTGCCCAGGATGATTGGATGTGCTTGTTGGATCTTCAGGATGCATACTATCATATCAAAATAGACAGGTGCTCCAGAAGGCACTTGCACTTTCAACTGGGAGTCAGTCACTACCAGTTCAGAGCACTGCCCTTTGGACTCACCATAGCCCCCTGGGTGTTTATCCAAATGCTTGGCAGTGGTAGTGTCTCATCTGATGCTAAAAGGATTCCAGCTACAGGAATCATCTACAGTGGTGGATGCAATCAGATTACCTGTTTCTCTCCCCACCCTAATAGCCATAGTGACCACAGATCCTTTCTATTGTGGGTAGGGGGTCCATTACTGAGGAAAGATGGTCCAAGGCATGTGGTCATCCATCGAGACTAGTCTGCATATCAGTGTCCTAGAGATGAGAGCAATCCTAACATTGCAAGCCATTCAGGATATTCTCCCTCTTGGGATAATTGCTGTTCATACAGATGTGTCAGTAGTCTGGTACATCAACAAGCAAGGAGGAGTCCATTCATACCCATTAAGGCCATAAGAGTTTGGAAATGGGTGATATCTTCAGACCACTTTCTAGGTGCAACACACATTCTGGGGAAAACCAGTGTCCTAGCAGACAGACTCAGCAGATCTGTTCTGACTCTTCATGAGTGGTCCCTCAGTGAGTAAGTAGCAACCAAGATTTTTAGCCATTGGGGTTAACCTTTTTGCAACCTCTTTGCCTCTCCCTAGAACTTCAAGTGCAGCAATTGCTTTGCTGTGACTCCCCCCTCCCCCTGAAGGGGGAGTCACCTAGGGGTGCTCTAGTCCATGATTGGCCCCCAGGCCTCCTTTAGGCGTAACCTCCTCTTCCTCTGATCCCAACATTTCTACAGAAAGCCAGCAGGTTGAAGAGCTGAATAATCCTCATTGCCCTTTCTGGCCTCTTCAGGTTTGGTTCCCCTTTCTTTGGTCTCATCTGAAGTATCCCGCCTTGGATACTGGATCCCAGACAGGATCTCCTATCCCATCTGTCAGACAACCAGCCCCCAATCTCCACACCCTAAGGTTGACCACATGGTCTCTCCAGTTCCAGTAATTGTAAAAAAGTCCAGGCTCACCTCTTCTGTCAGTGATATAATCCTGTCCTTTCCGAGGGCTTCCACTAAAAAGGACTACAGCAGTAAGTTGAAGAAGTTTTCTGTTTGGGCCTCTAAAGAGAATATTGACCCTTTCTCAGCCTCCTTTTCAGCTTTTATCCTTTTTCTTTGTAATCTTTTTCAAGAAGGAGCAGGTTTCTCTACCATTAAGCTTCAACTGGCTGCCTTGGCTGCTATCCAATTTTCATACTGGAAAAGGATCTTCCTCTCTTTCTTCCAGGTTATGCAAGTCCTTCTTGAAGGGCATTTTTCTTCAGCCTCCAATTAAAGACCCTTCACTTCCTTGGGATCTCACATTAGTGTTGCAAGGCCTTACCCAGAAGCCCTTTGAACTGGTGGATAGTCTCAACATGAATTTTCTTTCCTGGAAAACAGTTTTTCTAGTAGCAATTATGTCTGCTAAAGAGTATCAGAACTTCGTCAGCGAAACCTCCTTACACCATTTTTCATTAAGATAGGGTATCATTAAGAACAAATCCCTCCTTTGTGTGTAAGGTAGACATGGAATTGAACATTAACCAGTCAGTTCATTTACCATTTTTCCCCAATTTTTCAGACAGGTGTATTTTGCATCTTCAAGATATTCATAGGTAATTATGTTTTTATCTCCACAGGACAAAAAAGTGTAGGAAGTCTGATCAGGTCTTTGTATCTTTCTCAGCAAACTGTTCAGGTCAGGCAGTTTCAAAGATTACTTAAGCCTGGATTATGGATTGTATTTCCTTCACTTATTCACAAAAAGATATTTCATTACCTCGACTACCCAAGGCTCATTCCAGCAGATGTATGGCTACATCACCTACCTTCTCTTACAGGGCCTCAGTTGATGAGATTTGTGCTGCAGCCACATGGTCCAAGACTCACATCTTTGTATCATTATAAATTGGATATTGTTTCTAGGAACAGGGCATCCTTTGGCTTGACCATGTTCCAGCACATCCTTACTTGAGGGCCGCCCAGGAGTTAAGTAGCTGAGGGGCTCTGACCCATCAGTGAGGAAAAATGAAAAGGACAACATCAGATTTAAAAGTTACGTACTTACCATAACTAAGTATCTGTGTTGTCCATTTTCATTCTTCCTCTCATCCCTCCATGCCATCCCCTCGCCTTGTGCCTTCGAGAAGCTCTTGGAGGAAATTCAGAGCCCTTAGGTTCTGGGTTTGAGCTTTGATTCTTTTCTGTTCTCTGCACTATTACTATAACCTGTTTAGCTGTAGGGCAGCAAACTCGATCTGGGGAGTTAGAGATGGTATGATGCATTATGGGAAGAGGGAGGAGCTTGTGACTCAGAGCCTAACTAAGCCTGGAAAAAGTGGATGAGTTGGATCTGATGTCAGATTAGAGACCCATCAGTGAGGAAGAATGAAAATGGACAACGCAGATACTCTGTTATGGTAAGTAAGTACATAACTTTTAATTAATCCATCTGTAACATGAATGGACCAGAGGCCAACAGAGTGTCTTCAGGCATTTTACTTCTCAAGTGTGACAAATGTTTTTGATTTAAGAAAATAAATACAGTTTAAAAAAAGGAAGTCATCACAGTGCTTGCAGTCACATAATTGTTTATTCTTAGGAATCTTGGCACATAATTGTTCAGGGTATGTATCTGGTTTAAGCACAGGTACAGGAATATTGCAATAGTAAAATCATCAGACGTAACCAAAGGGCAGGCCCCACGTAATCTAATTTAAAGTAAAATTAATGCAGAGAAGATTGTAGATTATAAAGGTGTGTGAGTATGTGTACATTTAATGCATTTTCTTTCTGTAAATTACTCTCAATATGGACAGGTTTGTCTGACTCTTGCACAGAAAGCTGATGTAACTTGTGTGTCTTTGTTGGACTGCAGTGCCTGTGACTTACTCAGGTATTTGTCCCAGAGGATGAAAGTCTGCTGCATATGGGAAGCTATTTCCTTGTGGGAGCCTGCCTGCTGCTCTGATAGGTTCCCCGTTTCCACAGATGATGCAGCCAAAGTGCTCTGGGCTATGCCCAAGGAGCTATTGATAATGATTCCAGCTCCCTGCATGCTTTGCTGATCCGGAGCACAACAAAGGAGTGGAGCTGTTGTGAGGAATTTGACCACTCTGAAAGTGCAGTTTAGCAAGTTTTTTTTTAAGATCCTGTACCCCTAATATTAATAAGGGTGAGGTACTGTACTAGGAAGGCGCATACACTTGTAATAACCAAAATAATGCACTGGAAAAGTGAAGATTGCCTTTCTTCTTTTCTGCTACCTGTGGAGTATACTGGCTGATTTCTTCTAGTCTGTACTTTTACTGCTTATGGGATGGATATTGTTGAACTTGACGATGTACTTTGTGATATTCCATGGGGCACCCGTGTGTTCAGGAAACAGCTAAGTACAGTGGTTAGTATTATCTTGTTAACATTTAGGAGTTGGAAGATGACATGATGAAGGAAGGTGGAATCTGCTCATAGCGATCAGTTTGTGCTCCTGCCAAATGTTAACTTTTTAATGCGCATTTTTTGCTTGCACTGTTTGTTCTTTAGGCTCTTTAGTAAAATATCTTTTATTTAGTAGTCTAAAAATAATGCTTTGCTATAAACATTTCTGAAACTGTAGTGTAGTATTTTTTCTGTATTCAGCAGTTATAAATGTTTCACAAAATGTTACTTTGTGTTTTATTAAAATGCAAAGATCAAACAGTGAGCAATTGGGGGGGACACAAGAACAGGAATGACATAAGCATTCAATACCCAGTGAAATTTATATAACTCAATTTTTATTACAACAGATAATTTTTTCTTAAGTGTAACAGCACCAGACGTTGCTACATGTAGCATTTAAAATAAACACTATGAAACTACTTGTATCAGGTAATATGTAGTGCAATAAAACTGGTACCAGGCTGACATCAAAAGAAGGTCATCCTATAGTAAGGTGAGCAAATCACTGTTAACAGCTCATGCCAGATCTTAAAATATTAAGTCTAGGAAAAAATGTAAATGTGCTGAAAGTTTAAATCATCTGTTATAGCCCAGTGCAAAGATTGTAGAATAACAGTTATGGTGCAGTAAAAATGTGTTTTGAAAAGCAGGAATCTGTGTGAAGGCAGCAAATATCTGCTTTGGTTGTTGTTGTTGTCTTTCGGCTTTTCCCAGTTGGGGGTCGCCACAGCGGAACTCTGATCCGCTAATGATTGGCACTAGATTTTGACAAACACCGAGGTACCAGCTCGACGTTCAACCTTCAACGAAGGCACACCCATTTATGCATGTCTTTCGAATGCCCACCCAACCCTGGGGAGGACATGCAGACTCCACACAGAAGGCACACTACTTTGGTACAGAGAGATATTTTGAATGCTGTATCTCATGTTAGGAGCATTTCTTTATGTAATTAAAACAAGTTAAGCTTGTTTTACAGAGGCAAGGTTAGCCATAAAAATATTTGTATGTTTTATCCTTTTGTGTACACATTTGCATGGTAACATGCTACCTTCCAGTGAACTGCTGTTCCTGTTGTTCTAGAAGGGAGGACTGAAGAAGAAGGCGCAACATTTGTAGCAAAAGCCTCAGAAGGCAAGTATTCCACCCTTTGTTTTTGTGTGAATTGGGGCATTTCTCACTGTATAGGGTTTGTATTGTTCCGCTGTGAAAGAATATTCAAGAGGAAAGCCTTTCTGTAGAAAAATATATTTTAGCAGGGCTCCTATACAGGCACAAGATGTGGTGACTTTCAGGAATGCATGTGGTAGATGGAATGAAATGGTACTAAGCAGAAGAGCCATTGGTAGAGTGAAGCCTTTAACCTTTCTCCTGGAGAAAGTGTGCAGGAAAGGTGAGCCATGTTTTATCTCTTAATCTGTGGGGCATTAAAAATTCATGTCACTGACTAGCTCCAGTGGCATAGAAGGTCAAAGCCTTGAGTGTGACTTGAGCAGTTAGGTTAGATTAGTGGCTGTTATGTCTGCTGGAATGGGAGTGATGGGGATACTTGTCCTCAGGGAATGGGCCTATAGTGTGTTCCGTTGTTGGACCGGGTGACCATGCCTGCATTACCAGAAACTGTGCCTGCTGAGAGTTGCATGTGTTGTTGAAGTTGTGCATAACTCATGTCAGCAGGCAGTGAAAGAAATACTAATTATGACGAGTGTTGGTGTTAGGCTGTCTTAACTGCACAACCCAGCAGACTGGCCAACACCCTAACATTCCCCTGTCACCTACAAATGGAATGAATTAACTAATGAGATTTGTCGCTGTGCACAAGGAGCAAATGTGTCCTAGCCTGGAACAACTGGGACAGTTAATGGTTGGAAGTGTCATTGGATAGCTGCATGGGGGGTATAAAAGAAAAAAGTGATAACATTGACTGTTAGGGCAACAAGGCATATACAAGTAAATAAAATCATAACAGCAGGTCAAAATGAGGAGCCCTTTATTTTTTTAGAACAGAATAATCCTACATACTACAGACCAAAAGAAATCTTGGTACACAGTGTATATATCCTTAAGCAGTTTTGCCCTTTAAACAAATGCTAAGTGTTGGGAGAAAAATCCTAGCTCTGTACTTCAGTCATAGCAGTTGAGAGGTAAGCGACTTATATAATTGGTGTTGTTCATTTTCTGTATATTCTACAGCCACTTAGTGATATGGGGGGGGGGCAGTATTAGAATGTTTCTGTCATTTGCCTCAGAATGGCAGAATTGATTTCTTTACAGCTGATTAGCCCTCTGCTGGTCATCCTGTATGGCAGCACCTTCTGATGATAAATTTGATTTATAGGCTACAAATGGATAACTGTTTCTACAGAATTAGTAGAAATGCTCTTACTTGCAGGTAAGTGTCCATATTGTTTAGTAGTGTGCTGGTGGCAGCTTATGCTTTGCATCTGTCAGCAGATTGTTGACTTGTTTGTGATGAACGACTCTGAGAAAGACTAACGTATATTTTGTCTTTTAAACGTAGTGGGGCCTGCACTGTGTAGTTTCCATTCCTGGCAGATTATTGGCCAGGTGCACTTGGCATGTGACTGCAAGATGTTTGACTTTCCTAAGAAGTGCTGTTAATTGTGTTCAGATTAATAGCCTTGTTGAAAGTCAAATGAGTAGCTGGTAGGTTTTATTTAATTAGTTACTGGCAGGCATATAGTATGAAGCCTGAAAGCTGTTAGCTTGTCATGTGCATTTGTACATAGCATACCAGATATTCTGCTTCTGTTTATTGCATTTAGTAATGTAGTGAAGGATTGATCAGAGGAATGCATGTAGGCTTTGACACTGGAGTATATAAATAAAACTGTTCTGCATGGCAGGGAAATGGTCCTTTTTAAGACACCAATTACATCTCATTTATCTCATGAAATTATGTGCAGAGTATACCTATATTGTGGCCAGCAAATTAGGTGATTAGGTACCACTAATTTTATGACTTGGGTCTGAATCATGGTAATGTTTGTGTTGATTGAGGGAGATGGAAAGGAAGTTTGAATTTAGTAACTGTATAAGTGGAGCTCTAGTGTCCTGTGTCCTTAAAGGAATTGAGAAGACATCAGTGGTACAATAGAAAGCATGGGGGCTGTATTAGGTGGTGCATTGTGTACACAGGTAAGGGGTAGAAGGTAGTGTGGGGGTGATGCCCCCCCTTATTGATAGTGCAGGGTGGCAAGCCAATAAAAAATTTGATTTTGCCCTCAGTTTCAGAATGAGTGGTGGTTGAGTTGACATCCATTTTTCTTTATAGGATGCTCTCTTTACAGAAGTATTTGTAGAACCACTGTGTAGACTACTTGCATGTAACATTTGTTAAACTTTACTGAACTAGACAGGTATGGGTCAGAAATCTTACAAACTAAGATGATAATACTCTTTGAAACATTTGACTTTTAGCTGGCAAGCATGCAAGTTAGCTGATGTAGACCATTAACTTCTAATTAAATGATTATCTTGCTTTTTATGTTGACTTGGAATATTGTTCCATAATGCATTATTCAGAACACTGTGTTGTCTGGCCATTTGTTGCACTAAATATCCTTCACTTGACTCGCCCATTATTCTTCTAGTAACTTACCAGCTGTCCCATGTTCTTTTAAATGTATGCTCAGATTTTCTTTACAGTTCCTTTTTCTGCATTTTCTCTCCCTAAGCTTACTCTCGCATATTCAGGTTTCTTCATCCTTATATGCCTCCACTCAGGCCATCAGTTCACTGTAATCTGTATCTCTTACCTTACATGTATTTAAGTCCTGGTTACTATTCCCAGAGTGAGGCACCTTCTTTGGGGCAGCAGTCTGGAGTAGAGACCTTACTTTGACCAGTTTGCAGGGTACAGGAGGGTTATGGCTGACAAAGTTTGCAGATGACTGCAAACTGGGCGCCATAGTCGAAAACACATCTGATACAGATGTCCTTCAGAAGGGTCTCACAGAAATGGATAACTGGTGCCAGAGCCATGGCCTAAAGTTAAATGCCAAGAAATGCATAGTCATACCCTTCGGGAAAAACAAGGTTACTCCTAGCTACCATATAGGTGGCAATCCACTGAGCACAGAAGAAGTGATCAGGGATCTGGGGACCCAGGTTGACAGTAACCTATCGTTTGACACTCACGTTGCTAAGGTAGTTAGGAAGACCTTCTACATTGCCCACTTGATCATGAAGGGATTCACATCTAGATCAAGGGAGGTCATCGTCCCCCTCTACTCATCACTCATCAGACCAATGATTGAGTACAATGCCCCATTCGGAATGTATCTGACCCGACACCTGCAGCAGCTGGAAAGGCCCCAAAAGTTCCTCACCAAAAGGATAAAGAGTCTCAAAAATATGTCTTACGCTGCCCGACTGAAGAAACTGCAGCTCTATTCAGTCGCTTACCGATTGCTCAGAGGTGACCTGTGCCTGACATACAAGGCCATGTCAAACCCAGAATTGAAGAACATGCTTCACCTCAAAAAATCTAGATCCCTCAGAACTACAAGGGCGGGAGACTTAAACCTTGACATGGTTATTAATAGGACGTGCTGGAGGGACAGATTCATCATCCAGAGACTCCCTTTGCTGTGGAACAAAATCCCGGTACATGTGAAGCAGAGCACCTCACTGGCCTTGTTCAAGAGAAATCTCGACCAATGGATGGGAGATCGCAGATATACCCCAGGGATTACCTCAGTGTCACTGCTTGACAGAGGCACAGCAAAATAATGGGCATAGTTTTCTTCAAAATAAAGGGGTGGCAAAAGCCACAAAACTCCAGGCTAGGCTTATAAATGCCCTTGGGCAGATAGCCTAGTATGAACCTATGAACATAATGTGGCTCCCAATACAACAGTATCCCTTCCTTGGTGGGGAATTGTGTTGCCGCTAGTGGTCATCAGGCTTCCCATCTGCCTGACTGGGTGGCACAATTCCGTATCAACTTTGGCTCCCGCTTAGAATGCAACCCTTAGTACATCACTTCCTTATGGCTCCTATAGCTTGTTGCTACAACGTTTGTCCCACAAATGGTACCATGGTAGCAGATCCCCTTACCATTTACTCTACTCGGAATGGACAAGATGTCATCAGCTGCTCATTCCTATGTCTACTCCTCTTTTTCTGGCTTTTTACTGTTTAGACTGTCTAGTTAAACCTGAATTGGATGGGGTATAGTCCAGGATTCACTCCTTTAAGCAACAGAACCAGCATATTTCTTAATGCCCAGAATGAAGTTTGTGTCAAAGTCTTAGGACTATTTTTAAAACCTGCTGTTTGTCTTTACAGAGTGTATACCTGCTACTGAAGCAGCTGTTTTAGAAGTGATCCTGACTTTGGTGCAGTAAAAATGCAGGTGTAACTGTATTGCTTTTCTGCTGTTCTTGAGGGAATTGCGTGAGCATGGTAGGAAAACTTCTCCTTCTATGGAAAAGTAGCACAAGTTGTTTAAGTAGCTCGGGGGACACAGCATAGAATGCCAGGAAACATGGGAACACAGCTCACTCCAATGTCCTGACTTGACAGAAACTTGAAGCAAAACCTCCATTCTCCATTATTTATAGTATGTTAACTTGAAAAATGCTTTTTAAATAGCTGAAACAGCTTCCTGTTTTTGAAGTGCATCTGACTCCATCATGCCCTTCAGTTTGCACTGTCACATGGTATAAAATCTACAGGTCAGCATAACAGATTTGACTGCATTATTTTTTTTTAAATACTGAGAATTCTACAAAAGAAAAAAAAAAGATTGAGTGAGCGAGTGAAATCTGCCACTGCCCACTTTTTTGACACTGAACAGTTTTACTAAACTCCTTCTGATTTTGCATTTGGTGACAAAGAACCGTATCAGTTACAGCATGACACAGTTGAAGGGCATTTCCTTGCTCCAGGAGCTGAAATGGTTCAGGCAACTGTTCTTAAAAGAAAAAAAAACTGACAGCAGGAAAAGTAAATTACTGACTTGCACCCCTTCTTTTGTCGATTCAGGTCATTTTAGCAAAGCTTTGGAGTACTTTTTAATAAAAGTTGACCTGAACGGCATGTATAGTGGCATCTTGCCAGGCAGTTATTAGCAGTTTGTCATCTGTTTGGTTGTCCACAGTGTTGAGAAAGGGTGGTGCTGTGCTGGTTTCTGGTGCCAAACCAAGCATGACATTTAACAGAAATGCCTGTGCATCTGGAGTGAGAAAACAATGTCTGCAGTGAAAGAATAAGCCTTAATTGTTTGGTTGTTGAGTGGTGGGGGGTTGGAGAACTTATTTTATTCCCTTTAGTTTTGGGGGCCACTGAAGTATAAAAGGTCCCACATCTGTATTAAGTGGCAATTCCAGAGAAGTTTATTTTGGTGTGGCACATCTGTGAGAGGCAGTACTTATGATATTCATGAAAGGTACGATTTGATACCAAAGGAATGCAGCTATGTGTCCTGTTTTCAGAGGTAATCTTATTTTTTGCTTTATTTTCTGTATTGAAGTAGTTTGAAGTAGTGAACTGCAAACCCTGAAAACTTGAGTTTGAGTTCCACTGCCCTCTGTTTGATAGACTTGTGAGACTCTGAGCAGGTTGCCACTTCCTTGTGCCTGCTGGTTCCACATGGAAATTAACTTTAGATTTGGTGCGTATTTTGTGATTGGGTTAAAGCTTCTCTTACACAGTTGTAATGTGGCTCCTCCATCCTAAATGTTTTGAAGCCCAGAGGGTAGCTGCTGTTTTTCTGTATGTGTATTGTTGAGATAGCTATTATACGGTAATTTATTATGGGAGCTGAATGATTGGACCAAATAGACATTGAGAAGCTGCAGGTGCTGCAACAGTTATGTCCATCTAAGTTTCTGCTGCTGTGCTGGGTGCTTTCATGTTTAACTGCATTGTGTTGTACCTGCCATGGTGCTTGCTCTGGGTCATTAATTTCTTGTATAGTCACTTACATTGCTTTGATTAAAATGACAAGCTTTTCTACATAGAAGGAGAGGGCTCCCGGTGTAGAAAATGGATACTTTGTTTAATTTTCCTTTAGACAGACATTTTTATTGTGAAGTTATAAAATATATGGGATATGTTCAGTAAAACATCTCTGATTAGGAAATTCAAAATGTTAATTGATCTAATTTAGTATTAAATAAAAATAAATGAAAAAAAATAGTGACAGTATTTGCGCGGCTGTTGAGGTTTCAGTTTGTGGACTTGGCATGGCCTGTATTTAAAAAAAAAGTGTTTGCCAGGAAGAAAGGGAGACTTTATATATTTTGATTAGCACAGTTAGAGATACATTGCAGGCGTTACATTGTTAGGAGGTTCTGTGGCCTTTGGGATTGGGGCAGGTAAGATATTTGTTTCAAATGTTATCACCTACCATTTTTTTTTAAGTTAGCACTGGGGTGATATTGTTGCTACTGCTTTGCTGCCAATGTGCAAAGGGATGAGAGCATGTCATAACACAGGTTGGTATAAAATCATGGGGGGGGGGGGGGGTGCCAAGACCTTCAGTGTGCAAATCTGCTTTATTTAAGTGTTGACATTGTATTGTACCTGAGGAGGGCTATGTAATGCTGCTTGGGTTTTCTTTCACTAATCTTCTGAATGATGTCATGTTGAAGTTTGTTTTCTAGCTCTTAAGCATTAATGTGCGACAGACAGAGAAATGGCAGCAGTGTGGCAATTCTGCATTATGTCTCTATGATTAAATCGCTAAGTACCATTCTAAAACATTCATCAAAGTTTTTTGAAGGCTTTTTAAACAGATAGGCCACTGCACTGTAAAAGCTGGATACCTACTTTGTAGGGAAACAACCACCTGCACAATCGTTTTCTTTGCAAAATCTTTAAAATAATTAGTCTTTGAAAGTCTATTTTATTTTCTTTGTTCTCACACAGAATAACTTCACACCCCACATTATTTTTTATGATGCTGTAGTTAAACTGATGTGGGTCACACTCTTCGGCACACAGTAGTAACATTTTAAATGTAGTTAAATGAAGTATCTGTATTACCTGCTGGTTTTTTGGGCTCTTAGCTGCACTTTACTATCCCCACACCAAAACCATTATGTAATAGGGATGCTGCTGCTTGCCCTGAATGTATGCAGGCATTCTACGTAGCAGTGATGCCAACACTAAAGGTGGCTTCTTTTTGCCCTGAATGTATGTAGGCATGCTACATAGCAGTGATGTCAGCACTGAAGATGGCACCTATTTTCTCTGAATGTATGCAGACGTGCTGCATAGCAGTGATGCCACCAGTGAAGGTGGCCCCTGTTTGCCCTGAATGTATGCAGGCGTGCTACATAGCAGTGATGCCACCAGTGAAGGTGGCCCCTGTTTGCCCTGAATGTATGCAGGCATGCTACATAACAGTGATGTCAGCACTGAAGATGGCTCCTCTTCATGCATAGCTTGTACAAGAAATTGCTGAGGCTATTTGGAAAACAGAAAAGCCAAATGAGAAAGTGAAATAAGCCATGAACTTCTTTTATTGTGAGATAGCCAAGAGCTTTTAGACTTTCAGTATAGTAACCTGTGTAGAACAGGGCAGCATGTTGTTTTGTCTTTCAGGCATATACTTAATATCCACCAAGCTCATGCTGACTAGCAGCAACATGTTGGTGCTACTTTGTTTTTTTTTTCTCTCTCATTAAAAAGGATGTCACAAAATATGTTTAAATGGATCAAACGGAACTTTTTTGAAGCTTATTCTTTGCAGTTTATATTTTGGATGTTATGGAATGCAAAAATAATAATGCATATTGGTGCCAATACAAGCACTCTGAGGGTACAGCATGTAGCGGGTTTTAGTATTAATGATTTGTCTGGCCATTACAAGCCTGGATCGGATGTGCTGTGCAGTGGGGCATTTAGATGCATGTAGAGTTTGTGTGTGTGTGTGTTATGTATATTAGGGCACTTGTAGATATGATGTTTGTGTAATGCGGCCTCTTTGCAATTCTAAAAATAGTGTTTAGATTGTTATATTAATCTTATTCTGTTCTGCTTAATGTGAATAGGATTGTTTACTCTGTCCTTTATAGCTGATGATGTTGGTGCCCATAGGCTGTTTTTTGTATTCCACAGTGACATTACCAACCCCACTTTGGGTCAGTAAGTGAGTGGGGAGGAGCCTGTACCAGTTTCTGTACAGCAATTAGTATCTATTTCTACATAACATACAATAACATTACAAGGGCATGTGCATCCCTGTTATGCTGCCTTGCACATCTGCTTGTTACTTTTCACCAGTGATGAGTCTGTAGTAGCCTTGTGGTGATATGCAAACTCCCCTCCAGAGGGTAGCTAATTCAACTGTCGGGTCCATGCTAATGTGGTAATGAGTGGGCCAAAAATCTTAAGTCCTCTCTACTAGTGGCTTAACATAAAAGTAATTGTCAGAATTAGAAACTTAATTTGTCTAGTCTACCTGTTTTTACAGCTAATGCTGCCATCTCTTTCCATCCCCAGGCCTTCAAGTCTTCGAACGATTCCACTATCTTTGCTTCCATTATCTATTTGAATGGTAGACTCCGCTTAACCATCCTCTTTAACAAAAAAAAGTATATTTTCATATCTGGGCTAAACTGCATTTCCTTGATCTGGTGGTTATGACCCATCTTCCCTTCTTTGTATGATAAAACAGTTGTCATTACCTTCTTATCCCTGGATTTCATTCCCTTAGATATTTTTCATAATATCATTCATTTTCACAGCTACCTTCTCTTATTGTTTCTGGAAGTAATAGTAATCCCCCCTCCCCAAGTCATTCTCTTCTGTTTCTTTTTAGGCCGAATTTTCCCATTGTGTTTTCTGCCCCGATTTGTACTTCTACAGGTGCAGAAAGCACACTCAGGAGGACTGAAGCCAAGCTGATTTGTGTTAGACAATGCCTCCAGCCTTCTGATGTCCCTTATAATAATTGTTCCCCTTGTTCATCAGCCCCCCCCCCCCCAGCTTAGTGTCCTCTGCAAGATAGACTCATCCATTTATTCATGTCCTTGCACACAGTCTGAGATGGACACATTAGATAGGGTTGGACCCAGGACAAATCCATGCAGAACGCCACTTAGTATTTTGGGATCATCAAATAGCTGTGATGGTTACAAGTTTTTCCCTTTCTCCAAGCATTTCTTTACACTTGTATACAGCTGGCTTCCTACTCCTGTCCTTATCTTTGTAAGAAGCCTGCTAAATAAGATTGAGTTAAAGGCTTTTGGAAAAGATACAGCCGTCTTATCCATGAAGTTCCTCCTGTCCACCTCCACAGTGACAGCCATAGAAATGGAGTAAGTTAGTCTAATAGGCTGTGCTGAAGTGAATCTTTGCTGGGACCTTAGTGTTTCAAGCCTTGACTTCAGCATAGTCTGTACCATTTTGCCTGCCCCAGAGGTCAGGCTCAACTGGCTTGTAGTTTTCTAGGGCAGTTCTTGCAGATGGATGCCACTATTGCTTGTTTCTGTTCACCCAACATAATCCCTTTCTAAGGGATCCAGTAAGTCAGAAATTGTACTAAAACACCAGGAGTCAATTTTAGGTTCTTTGTTGGATAACATCTTGTCTTTTTGCCTTATTCTTGATTAGCTTTTCCAGTACCTGTTGCATCTTCTGTGCTATTTTCCATCCCTTAGTCCTTTCTTTTGCTGTCCTACCTTTCCATCATGTTAATCTCCCTTTTGCGATGAATGTTGCACATTTGTTTAAAATTCATTCTATGCTTCCTTATACCCCCCCCACACCAAGCTAGCTCCCCAGTCTCCCTCCTGTTTGTCTTCCTTTCTATCTTAATGCCTATTTTGTTCCTTTTCCTTATTACACTATCTTAATGCAGTTTGCTACTCTGTTTCTGGCCTCCAGAAACCCTTCCCAGTAACTTTCCAGGTGCCTTGTCTTCAGTATTCTTTCCTTTAAATTTGCCTTAACCTCATGTGTCTGGCAAGATGCATTGGCTTTGTTTGCCTTGAGCATCTTATTAAGCTGCCCCCCCCCCCCCCGATCACATCATGTATGGTTTCCCATAGTTCTTAAAGTTACTTTAACTTTTTGGCAGCTACCCATCTCTCTTTCGAGTCCCCTGTATTACCACAGTCTTATCCACTGTAGTTCCAGACCCTATGTCTTTTGCAGTCAGTTTAAACTGTACTATTATGAGTAACTGTTAGCCAGTGTATTGCAAGGCATAACCCTAACTCTTTTCTTCTATCCCATATCTCCTGTCCAGTTTGCCACTGGAATCTTTCTTTGCCTTTTTCCCATCTTTTCTTCTCGTGTACTCCCTTATGTTCTTTTCCTCCTCCTTTCTTTCCTGTGCTGCATCCTGCTGTAGTCTCTCTTTATTGTTCTGCTTGTTCTTCCTTAGCTCACTTTTCTTCTAGTTCCTCCTGTCTTCATGCTCCCTCTTCCCCTTATTCCTGCTCCGTTGGCTGTGCCCTTTCTTACTACTTTTACTCAGGCTTTTTGTTTTCCTTCCTCCTTTTTTTTATATGTCACTCATGCTGCTATCTGAGTGACATATAAAAAAAGGAGGAAAGAAAACAAAAAGCCTGAATAAAAGTAAGAAAGGGCACAGCCAATGGAGCAGAAATAAGAGGAAGAGGGAGCATGAAGACAGGATGTCACTCATGTTGTTATCTAGATGGCCGTGGTGGTGCAGTGGTTAGCATTGTCGCCTCACAGCAAGAAGTTCTCCCATTTGATTCTCGTCTGGAGCACCTTCTGTGTGGAGTATGCATGTCCTCCCCGTGGTCGAGTGACGTCTAAAGACATGCAGGTAGGTGCGTGAATGGGTGTGCCTTCTTTGAAGGTTGGGTGTCGGGCTGGCAACTCGGCACTGTAAAAATCCACTGCCAATCATTAGCGGACCGGAGTTCTGCTGTGGTGACCCCTAACTGGGAAAAGCCAAAAGAATTTCACTCATGCTGGTATCTGCTGCATTTTCTGTTCCGTTTTGCTTGCACCTTTCTTTTGCTTTATTTATCTGATTGTTCTTCACATCCTACTATTTCTTTTCCATGTCCATTTGAATGCGTAGTCACCCTTATGTGCCTTTTCTAGCCTCTATATAACCAGGAAAGTTTCTCTGGTGACTTGTGTAAAGCCTGTCCTTAATTAACAGCTGCTGTTTTCAGTCTTGTCCTTCACTGTTCAGTCCATCACATCCTTATCACACTTTTAGTGGCCACGGTTGAACTTGCCTCATGCATTTTTCTTTTCTTTTCGGGACTACTGCTGACAGCAAAACCTATGAAAGCGTTTCTGTGCTCCTACATCCCTAATGACTGCTAACATGCCCTCAGTCCTCTTCACCACCTCATCTCTGGTGTCTGCCAGTTCATTATTTTCTGTTTACACTGTTACATATGGGTATCACATCACTGTGGTTAAAGTTTAGTGAACTGTTTGGTAACGTCATGTAGGGGGCACCTAATTTAAAAAAAGGTTAAACTTTAAATATCGTCGTATAAAACGGACACGAATATGAAGAAAATGCAGCACAGCACTGAAGTCACCAAATGGCATGGACCATAAGGTAAGTTGAAAACACTGTCACTTACTCCACATCACAGAGTGAGTAAATAGAGGTTGAAGGAATCAAACCCAGGACTAAGAAAAACACATTTGTGGCGCATAGTTGTAATCCTGTAGAATACAGTGTGTTTATTGCACCCTATTGGTTTAATTAGGCAGAAGTTTTTTTTTTTTTTTTTTTTTTTTTTAACTCCAGTGAGACAAGTTACTTCACTTTGGCATGACGTTGGTAAGTGCATTTAAAAAATATTGAGCCAGTTCCAAGGCTAGGGGGAGACAGAAAGGGCATTTTGGAGAGAGAAGGCATATTCCACCTTAATTCCTGGTGAAGCCCAGAGCTGTAGTGAAGAAATCAGGACTGAGTGGATTACCTCCTCATGGGGGCGGAGATATTTCCGCTCCAGACTTGCTGCACTCCAGCACAATACATTCTTGACAGGATTGACAAAAACTGATCAAATTCTAAACTGACCAAATGCACATCGACCATTTGCCCTGCTCTGTTGCATGTATACACATGCACATACACGTGTGTATACACACACACACACAACACACACACACACACAAGATTTCTATTTTCTACAGAGCATTTCCCACCAAACAGGTTTACATGGAGATTTTGCAGTTGGTGGCAGAATGAGATAGCCTACAAGGCAGTGACTTGAAGTCGGATGAGATGACTCCAGCAGGTTGTTCCTAGTAAACTTTACATATGCTGTATACATGTGTACATAATGTCTCTAAACAAGCACTGTTTGCCAGACGTAGATAAAGCAGTAAGTTATCTGTTATGCTTATGAGTAAATGGCTAGCAAGAGTTGTTTGCTAGCCCATTCTCAGACATTTTACACAAGGCTTCACAGCTGTTTGTCTAGATCTTTCGTGGGTGGGACGGCACACATTCAAATATGCTGACACTTTGATTCTTATCAGATTTTGTCAAGTGTGTGTGTTGCTTCTTCAGCCTGAATAATTTAAACATTTTCCATTCCAAAAACTTGTTACATGCATAAAAACCTAAATATGTTGTCTTACTTGTTTGTGAGTTATAAATGACGCATGCCGAAAAATAACACTACCCTTATTACACCTCCCTTTAAAACCACCTTGGGAGGAGGAACCTTCTTTATGCTAGGTCCAGCTGTTTGGAATGGACTATTTGCAGAAACGAGGCAGCAAGAAACACTTCAGTTATTTAAAAGTAAACTAAAAGAACAGTTGTTTAAAGGCACCAAATGCTCTTGCGTCCATGACAATGGCTGCATTCTTGCAGCTCTTACGATAGTTATGTCTTTCTTTTAAAAACATAATTTTAACAAATGACCACTGCTTGAATGACTACTTAATTGTGCATTATGTAAGTGGTCTCAATTATTATTTATTTATTGACATTTGTTGACTGAAAGTGTCCGACTGGACGTAGGTCCATTTACAGAGGAGGCCCGGGGAGAAAAGCTCCACAGTTAAAATATACAGACAGTAGTTGCATTGGATTTACATAGCAATTAACAATTTGATCAACATAGCAATTAACAATTACAAACATAGTTGCAGATGAAGAACATCGTACATCAGTAGACAACTAGAATCTTTATCTGCGAAGTACATAACAGACATTAACAATTGTTACAATAAGAGGTTCCTGTTGTATAATAAGTAGTTAGGCTTACACGCATCCGAGCTTGCTGTAGTCATGGTAGTTAGTGGGGTGGAAAGAAAGGTAGTGGGTGGATGGGGTGGGTGATATTAGAGGGGGAGTTGCAAGAGCATAGCCAGCATGTTTTTAGGTATGCTTTTAGTAAAGTTTTGAAGTGGGTGCACGATGGTCCGGAGGTAATTGTGGGTGGGAGGGAGTTCCATATTTTGGCTATGGCGCAAGAGAACAGTGCTTCTCCAGCAGAGTTATTGGCTTTAGTGACCTGTAAGTGATTTTTGTTGCTGGATCTTAGTGATCTGGTGGTGCGATAGGGTTGGAGTAGATTCTGGAGGGATGAGACTTTTAGTGGATGATTTACTAGTTTGTGGGTGAGTGTGAGTTGATACCATTGAAGGAGGTGAGGGAGTTCAAGCCAGCCCAGTTCAGTAAGTGAGAGACGGTGGTGACTACGGTAGGATGCCCCTCTGGCGAATTTGGTGATTTTGTTGTAGCAGGTCTTTAGCTTGTTTAGATTGCATTGCCTTAGGTTGGTATATATTGGAGAGACATAAAGTAGGGTGGAGATAAGGTGGGAATTTGCTACTGAAATCTTTGCTGCTTTAGTAAGAAGTTGCTTATTTCTGTATAATGGTCCTAGTTTTTTGTGGACTTTTTTTATGGTCATGGATATGTGAATGTCAAATTTCAGTTTGTCTATTTCAACTCCTAGCAATTTGATGTGTTCTGTTGGGTGTATAGTGGTGTTGTCTTTTGCTGTGATGTTAAAGTGAGAGTTGTTTTGAGTATGTTTGCTTGGTTGGAAGATGAGTAGTTTAGTTTTGTTTGGGTTGAGTATTAATTGGGCATCGGATAACCAAGTTTCAACTGAGGAAAATGCTTTCTGTTTGACTTTTTGCAGTTTGGGTAAGGACTGGGCTGAGCAGATGATGGTCGAGTCATCTGCGTATTGTATGAGTGTGCCATGTTTGGTGGCAGAGGCTAGATTATTGGTGAAAATAGAGAAGAGTAGGGGTCTAAGGATGGATCCTTGGGGAACCCCTATAGAGACAGGTAGTCGGTGAGGTATGTCATTCTGCCATACAATGGACTGTTGGCGGTCAGACAGGTAACTGAAACCAGTTGGTGATTGACTGAGGACAAAGATGAGTTGTCTGTGTGGGACCATGTCAAATGCTTTAGATATGTCTAGGAAAGTAGCAGAGGAGAGATAGCCATTGTTGTTTTGCTGAAGGATAGTGTTAGTAAAGGAGAGTAAGGCAGTGGTGGTGCTATGGTTTGGTCGGGAACCATGCTGAGTATTGGAAAGGAGGTTGTTAGTAAGGAGGTAGTCTGAGACCTGAGAGTGAATGCATCTCTCTGATATTTTGGAAAGTGGAGAGAGAATAGCTATGGGGCAGTAATTGGTTAGTTCTGTGGAGGGGAATTATATGTGATACTTTCCATAGTGTGGGAACGTAACTTTCTGACGGGAGATCGGTTAATCAACATGGATAACTGGGTAGGCTAGAGCATCAGCTACGATTTGTAGGTATTCACTTGGGGGGTTGTTTGCTGCTAATTTGGTGGGCTTAAGTTTAGTTAAGAGTTTTTTTATGTTGGAGGTAGGAACAGGAAAAAAAGACAAGACAGTGGGGAGATTACTAGTTGAAGGTGTGGGTTGGAGGGGAAGGGGGGTTGTGTTGTCTAGCTAATGATAGTATGGTTTGTGTGTTGAATGAGGTAGCAATATTTTTGGAGGAGTGAGGGAGAGGAGGGGTACTGACTTTACCTGGGTGGAGGATGGAGTTTATGGAAGACCAGAATTGTTTTCGGTTCTGTTGGGAGGAGTCTAGGGCAGACTGGTAGTATTGGAATTTGTCCTGTTTTATTAGCTTTTTGACTTTATTGCATTGTTCTAGGAATTTCTGTCTAGTTGAGGGGGTTTTGGTTTTGCGCCAGTGCTCCCTGGCTTTATCCCTGTTTTTCATTTCTGACTTAGTGGTTTTCTGTAGCCATGGGGAGGGTTGTGCTTTGGTTCTGGAAAGTCTTATGGGGGCGTGGTAATTAAGGATGCTCAGGAAGGTAGTATTAAAAAATTCAACTGTGTCATCAAGACTGAGGTACTTTAGAGGATGCCAGTTACATTCTTTGAGGGATGAGATGAATGTGTGTGGGTTAAAGTTTAGTTTTTTACGTATTTGACGGTAGATGACAGGTTTAGCTTGGTATAGGTGTTTTTTTGAGTAGGAATTTTGGGGAGTGATCACTGAGGCTATCTGATAAGCAGCCTGCTATATATGACTGGGGGCTGTTACTGACTAGTATCCAATCCAGGGTATTGTGCTTGTTGGAGTTTTTATTTATCCTGTTTAGCGACTGGACTAGTTGGATGAATCCATGAAGGTTTAGATGATGGGTTGAATGGTTGCCAGAATAGGATTGCCAGTCAATATTGAAATCATCTAAAATTATAGTTTCTTGGGAGAGATGGTGGGTAGACCAGCTGAGGAGGTTTTTTAGTGGAGGGATGTTTTGGCCAGGTGGGAAGTAGCATCCAATTATGTTGATGGTCTTATTTTGGTTTATTATGAGGTTGGTATGTATTATTTCTTCATTTGCCTATTTGTGGAGCTGATAATTTTAAGATCTGGATGTTTAGATGCTGTTTAAATATTATAGCTACACTTCCTCCTTTCTTGTTTAGCCGGTCTACTCTTAGTATGCCTTAATGGGTAGGGAGGATTTGCTCACTGGTAATGTAAGGTTTTAGCCAGGTTTCTGTCAGGATGACTATATCTGGGGAGTACAAGTCTATGGTGGCATGGAGTTCATGGACCTTGTTGGATATACTTCTAATATTTAGGCTTAGTAGAAGGAAGTCACTTGGCTTTCTATTGGCTATGATTTGGGAGAGGTTGTGGTTTCTAGTCTGATTATGAGGAGTGGGTCCAGGGTTGTGGTGGATGTCTTCACTTAGGGCTAGTTTTGATATACATGAGGTTATTAGTTTGCTCAGTTTTTGAATGTGTTTGTTTATTAGGGAAACTTTATGAGTGTGCTCTGTGGGTAATAGGTTTGGTGGGAGGGTTAATATGTTAAGTTGTAGGGATGCTTTTTGTTTGAGCAATATAGTTGATAGCATATGTGGGGGGTGCATAGGGATGGTTCTTGTGTTGGTGGGAGGGGAGCTGAGTGAGGGTGAGACATGAGTGGTGGTGTGAGTAGTAGTACAGTGGTAGTGGTTGAGTGGGGGAATGATGGAGTTTTGGTAGGATGTAAGATATGCAAGGAGAGTGCATGCAGTGAGCATAGGTATGGTATGCTTATACATGTTAGCTGAAGAGGAGTGATAGTAGTGGGATGATGGAGGAGGTAGTGTTGAGTTTAGTGCCGTGGTTGACTGTTGGAAAAATGGGAGGGGTTTGCATGTGTAATAAAGGTAGGACCACTGGGAGCGGGAGGAAATTGGGGGCAGGGTGGGGAGCGAAGCAGGCAGAGACCTTGTTAGTCCCTCTTATGAGGGGGCTGGAAACAATCGGGTAACGGAGTAAACTGATAAAAGAACATACGATAGTGAATGTGGAGACTCAGGTAGGTACCCTGTATTTCCACAAACTATCATTTAGCTGTGCCCCAGTTCAAGCAGTTTTAGTAAGTTTTTATGGCAGGGCTGAGCATAAAGTGCTCAATGGGTGTTTGTAATTTTATAAATGGTGCCTGCCACAGGTAATGTGTATTAACTTTGGGATTGAATTAAGGTAATAAACAGGGAAGAGGGAGTGGGAGAACAAGGGTGTGAGCAGGCAGCTCTTTTGTACTGCTGCTAATGAGCCAAGATCAAGCAAAGACAAGTTTTTTATGTTTAAGAAACAATCAGAATTGACCAAGGACTGCTCTGAAGCTCTAAGTCATTTCTTAACCATTTCTCAGGTGGAAAAACAGGATAACCTTGTATCAGTAGGATACTGTGGTCTCAATTTAAATTAACAAACACACACAGTATTTGATCAGTTATGGATGCTATTTGCTAACAGAAGGGAATAAAAGAGAAAAAAAATTGCATTTGTGATTGTAAATTACACACATATGTTATCCCTACTTTGTTACTGTACAACTCTGTGTATTCTTTAGTCTTTGCGTAATTTTGTGTTTGTGTCTTACACCATGGTGCCCTGGCCGTGGCTGAAAAGGGTCTGTTGACCAGTTCTCTCCCTGGTTATCAAACTGAAGTAAATTAAACATTGATGTTCATCGTGCTATACTGCTGCAGTCATCACCCTTGGGTTATCCTGTCGTCAGGCGATCCCGCAGTCGGCCGAATCCCAAAGTCCTGGTCCGGCATCGGTTGTCGTCGCCTCTTCCCTGACGTCAGTGCGACAGGGTTATAAAAGAGACAGCCGACGCCATTTTCTTCAGTCTTTCTTGCCACACGGTGCCCGAAGCAGAAGCAGTTCGCAAGTGCCGGTCGGCCAGCTCCTGAAATTTTCGAATAGAGTTTCAGCCCGAAGTCTTGTCTAAAGCTAAGTACCCCATTGGGGAAACTTTTCTTGCCTCAGACCGATGTCAGACAAAGTTAATAATTGTATTTCTTGTGGGAAGCAAATACCTCATAAGGATTTTCATTCTTATTGTATTCCTTGCCTAGGCCCAGACCACGACGTCTCTGGTTGTCAGTTTTGTGCTAGGTTCAACAAACGTACAATTAAGCGTCGGGCAGAATTCGCCCAGCATTATTTTGGCAGAAAATTTAACTATAGCATGCCGTCGGAGCAACCGACATCAGCAATGATTAAAAAAACGCAAAGATAAGGACCGGCAGCCAAGGCCAAGACCAGATACCGAGGCCTCAGCAAGGCCTGACACCGGTTCTCCGGTTTTCAGCGAGGCGCCTTCGCAGCCCCTGACTACCGCTGATTCAGAATTTCTGACTGCATCCCAAACTGAAACAGTTGGGCCTCAGGATCCGGTTCCACCTCACTCCTTGGACGCCAGCCCCGACGGGGATCCGGAAATTTTGGATAGGTCTTCGGTCTCAGAGGGTGTTTTCAAACCGACAACTGCCTCTGCCAAGCCTTATGCTAAGCTCAAAGCCCCCTTGAAAGTTAGAAAACCGGGGCCACACCCCCCCCCCCCACAGGCCCCTATGCCTAAAAAACAGATGCTTAAGATGGCTGAGGATTTAATTACCCTTATCAGGGGATCCCAACCCCCACCTGACAAAAGGCCTAGACTGGAGGAAGATTATCCTTCCTCTGACCAAGCATCCATTTCCTCAGGCATCTCTGACGACCAGGATTACTCCTTCCCTCCTTATGAAGACTCAGATGCTGAAGAGTCCATTCCTTCTGTCTCCCCCCCCTGAAGACTACTCTTTTGGGGAAACTTTACACACCATGAGGGAACATTTCCACTGGGAAGGCCAAGATTACTCTGACTCCAAGAAAAGACTCCGTGAGTTGTTTCTTCTTCCACAGCATAGACCCCTGGCAATTCCTCCAGTTTTAGACATTTTGGATGATGTTTTCTCTGAATCCAGTTTAAACCCAGATTCCTTGCCTCCAGCACCAGCTAAACCAGACAGATACTACCGAGTTCCTGATACTCATAAGTTTTTATACAAAAGCCCTAATGCAGACCCCGAGACCATTTCCCAGGGTCCCAAAGGGGTTAAGGCCTCTACTGCTAAGAATCCACTTCCTTCTGAAAGAGATTCCAGAGCATTAGAAAGATGGGGGAAGAAAGTGTATACGTCTGCCACTTTGGCCATGAGGGCATTAAAATGCCAATTCCACATGCTAAAATACCAACAGTATTTGATTACAAAGTTAAAGCAGAAGCTGATCCCTCAGACAGATCAACTAGATTTGAAAGAGATGCAGGATTTGCTGCATGCAGCAGAACAGGTGGGAAAACATACCTTACAGTGTGGTTTTGATTCATTGGAAGCCTCATGTAGAGCAGCTGTCACAGGGTCTGTCATACATAGGCAAGAACAAGCCTTACCAGAACATGTCAAAGCAAAGTTATTGGATGCCCCATTGCAGAAAGATGTGTTATTTGGTGTCAAGGCAGAGGAAGTTTTGAAGAAAATGGAAGAAAAGGCAAATCTATGCAAACAGTTAAAGATTTTTTACAGGTACAACCTCCTCGTTTCAGCAGAAACTGGCCATCAAAAAAAATGGTCCTTTCCTGCATCAGACAGACCCCAAAGAGGTAGGTACAGGCACCCAAGGGGCAGAGGCCAGCCACAAGGTTCTTTCAGGCCTAGACAATGGCATACAGCAACTCAGATGTGGACACAAAAGATCTCAACCCTTCAGAAAACAAACACAATGACTTCCCTCTTCGCCTGCCAAGCAAAATTGCCCTGGCAGCACCTTTGGGAGGGAAACTGGCTCTATTCCCACAAAATTGGCGCATCATAACAAAGGACAAATGGATTCTGGACATTATTACCCGAGGCTACAGATTTCATTTCCACACTTTACCTCAGATGAGAGGCATGCCAAATCTGCCTCCAAACCAATGGGCAGAGGCTCAAACGCAAATTTCAGCTCTCATGGATATGAAAGCAATTCAAAAGGTACCTACAAAAGAGCAAGGTCAAGGTTTTTACTCTACTATTTCTAGTCCCAAGAAAGGACAAAGCCTGGAGGCCCATCTTAGACCTCTCAATTCTGAACACATACCTGGAGGTACCCAAATTCAAAATGCTCACACTACAGCAGCTCCTTCCCATGCTGGGCAAGGAGTCTTGGTTGGTAACGTTGGACCTCAAAGAGGCATACCTGCATGTCCCTATCAGACAAGATTGCAGAAGATACCTCAGATTTTTGGCAGGTACAACGCATTATCAATTCTCTGCATTGCCCTTTGGCTTATCTACTGCGCCCAGAGTATTTACGAAATGCCTGGCATCAGTAATTGCATATTGCAGACAACGAGGAATACAAATGTATCCTTATCTGGTTGACTGTCTGATCCAAGCGGACAGCAAGGACATTCTATTACAGCATCTGGCTTTTGTAACACAGTTGCTCAGTTGCCTAGGGTACACAGTAAACAAAAAGAAATCAAAACTAATACCCTCGCAACAGATAATATTCCTGGGTGCCAGCTTAAATACAACGGCCCAGATGGCTTACCTCACGCCAGACAAACAAAAACAATTGACTCAATACTTCAAAAAGATAGCAACATTTACCCAGCTCACTGCAAGGAAAATCCTGCAGGCATTGGGGTTCATGGCATCATGCATTCAACTAATCCCATATGCAAAGCTGCATATGAGAAAATTACAATGGTACCTGAAAAGTGTATGGTCTCAACACAGGCACAGCCTCGAAACAAATATACCTGTCATTCCCTGCCTTCAAAAAGAGTTCCTATGGTGGGCTCAAGCATGTCAAACAAACAAGGGTCTTCCTTTCGTCTTACCTCCAGCAAACCAAACCATGACAACAGATTCTTCAGACTATGCCTGGGGAGCACACATGGCAGGACAGTGCATACAGGGCAAATGGTCTGCAAAACTAATGCATCTTCACATCAACCAAAAGGAGATGCTAGCTGTGCAAAATGCACTGACAGCCTTCAAGGACCTCTTGCATCCAGGACAACTTCTAATAAGGACAGACAACACCACAGTTATGTGGTACATAAACAAACAGGGAGGAACACACTCCTACCCTTTATGCAGACAGGCTATGACCTTATGGAACACAGCTTTGACCTACCAAGTACAACTACAAGCACAATTCCTGCCAGGAAAGGAAAACATATTGGCAGACGAATTAAGCAGAAATATGGCAGACCCTCATGAGTGGTGACTACACCCACAAGTATTTTCAATGATAACTCAAAGATGAGGATGTCCAGACATAGATCTATTTGCCTCCCCCCAACAATTAATTACAAAAATTCTGCACAAGGACTTATCACTCCCTAGCCTGGAAAGTGGACGCTCTATCATTCAGTTGGACAACACTGACAGTCTATGTCTTCCCTCCACTACCTCTATTGACCAAGGTATTATTGAAGGTCAGATCAGAGAGACCACAAATGATCCTTATTGCTCCGGACTGGCCACGCCAGCACTGGTACCCATTATTAAGGAACTTGACTCACAGCCCTCCATGGATCTTGCCTCAATTCCCACTACTGTGACTCACAGCCCTCCATGGATCCTGCCTCAATTCCCATTACTGTTGACTCAGAAAAACTATCAAACCCATCACAGCCAGCTCAGAACTTTAAATTTAGCTGCATGGAGAATTGCTTAAATTATCAATCAACACTTCTCTCAAAGGACGTCCTGAATGTAATTATGGAGGCCAGGAGGCCCAGCACCAGGAAGACTTATTCAGACAAATGGAAAAGATTTTGTGCATGGCACCAGGCTAAAGGTCAAAATCCTTGGATACCAAATATTCCTCACATACTGCAATACCTAACTGAGATGCTACACAAAGGCCTTTCCTTCTCCTCCATTAAGATCCATGCTTCAGCCATTTCAGCTCAATGTAATACGGATCCCCCAGTTTTCTCACACCCTTTACTTAGGCAGTTTCTCAGAGGGGCTAAGAATATAAGACCCCCCAGAAATCCACCAACACCAACTTGGGACCTGAACTTTGTTTTAGAAAAGTTAACACTACCTCCTTTCGAACCAGCTTTCTCAGCAGAACTACAATACTTGTCTTGGAAAACAGCCTTGTTACTGGCTATTACCTCAGCATGCAGGGTCTCAGAACTACAGGCACTTATGGCAGTGGAACCTTTCATCATTTTCCATCAGGACAGAGTCTCTTTACGAACTAACCCTACCTTCATGCCCAAGGTAGTACCCAGTGTGGCTTTGAATCAGACCATTCATTTACCCACCTTTTATCCTACCCCACAGAATAAAGGAGAAAGGCTCCTTCACTCTTTGGACATTCACAGACAACTATGTTACTATTTAGATAAGACAAAGATCTTCAGAAAAACTGACCAACTCTTTGTATCATATGCTGCAGGTTCACAAGAAAAGGCTATTTCAAAACAGACCATCTCCAAATGGATAGCACGTTGTATCCGCTTTTGCTACTCGCACCATGGGAAGGCAGTGCCTGTCAATACTAGTTCCCATTCTACCAGGGCTACTGCAACCTCAGCAGCCTTTCTCAGAGGGGTTCCAACCAAAGACATTCTGGAGGCAGCTACTTGGAGTTCAGTGCACACCTTTACCAAGCACTACCACCTTCCATTATACTCAAAAACCAGAGATGGTTTTGCCACAGCAGTTCTGCAGGGCATCCTAGCATCACCTAACCCAGTTTAGTACCAGCCACCCTTCCATAGCTTTGGGATTCTACCCAAGGGTGATGACTGCAGCAGTATAGCACGATGAACATAGTACAGTTTTGTACCTACCATAAATGTAGATGTTCGAGTGGTTATACTGCTGCAGTCCAGGTTACCCTCCCTCCATCCCCTCTACATACCAGGGTGTTAGTTACAACTCCATGTACATCAGTCTATTGGATGCATGTCTATATGGTGTATTTGCTAACAGCTAGTACTATTGCTTATCTACTAAGGTATTGTTGCATAGCTATTGTATTGCCTTCCTAGTTGGGGGCACCTGACATCTGGGGCAAGAAAAAATTAGTAGCTGTATTTAGAGCACAACCAAAAGCTGTTTGCTGAATTTCCTGTTTGCACTTAATTTTAAATCGTTTTTTTCTTAAAACTTGCATATTTTCTGTCCTTGACCTAGCACTCTTGTGTGGGGTCATTTACTGCACTGTTATAACTTGATATTACTTGTGAACCTCTGCTATCTCTGTAAAAAACAAAAACAAAAAAAAATCTTGCTTTTTTCCCACTTTTCTGAGAGTTAAAAAAGTTCAGTTACAGGCTTGCTGTTCCTGAACTGTTTGAAAGTTTCTGTGAGGCCATTTTGCTTGGGCTGAAGGAGGGTCTCTCTGTTGATCAGTGGCAGTGAATAACATTGAGCAGCTTCCCTGCCCCGTGAGGTGGTTACTGACTTGAAACTGTAGTTTTATTGTCCGTTTGGGTCTATTCCTGCTTCTTTCCAGCCCCTGCTAGCAAGCAGGCTTTAACGTGCCTTAGCGATTTAGCACGGAGTTGCCACTAGAGCAGCATCGGGCAGCGCCGGTTAAACAAGGTTAAACTCTTTCTGGCTCCAGAAAGTCTGTTCTTCAATTTTTCCCTTAGAACTGCTCTGTTAGGAACCTAAACAGTTTACACCTTCACTAAAAAGTGCAGCACTTGTTCCAAATAGCTTTTTCTTATCAAAAAGCTCAGCACTTGTCTTATAAGCATTCTCTTTGCAGGTCAAGCACTCCTATATTATACAAATCTCTCACTAGCAAAACCCCCTAGGAGTGCCCACTTCCCTGCTAAGCCCACTACTTTTCTGTCTCATACCAACTCATAATTCTTTCTAGCATGTCGAAGGGTCAGATGCTGGCGTCCTCTCCTGCCCAGTTGGTGAATCTGGGAATTCTGAGACAATGTTACAATTGCCTCATGTACACGGACAACCCTCTCCTCCTCCCACATAACACTAACACTTGTGAGAGATGCAGCTATTTAGCCAGACTGGAGGCTGAGCTCTCTCAACTCAGGACTGGCAAGACCAGGCAGGAGGAGAAGGCAACTACACACACCACAATACCAGTCTCACATAACTCAACCACACCACTGAATCAAACACATAAACACACTAAGACATACTCGGAGGCTCTGAGTAAAAATTTACCTAAACAGCAGAGGCCTCCAAAGCAGACACCCAAGCAACTGCAAACTCAATACACCACACAAACAACACATAAACAACAAAATCAGTGTGCAAAGCAGTCACTGCCCTTAAGGCCAAATACAACACCAAACATACTTGTCATAGGTGACTCCATAGTCAGACACACTGACATCCCACTCACCAGGCTGAACAAGGAGAGGGTCACGGTAAGCTGCCTATCGGGTGCTAGAATCCGCCACATAATACAAGCACTCAGGTCACTCCACGGCAAGTACAAGTATGACACAGTCATTGTCCATGCTGGTGTGAATGACCTGAGACGTACCTCCCTGGACTACATGAAAAGAGACATAGAGGAGCTCTCTGATTATGTAGCCCAGGCAGGTATGACCCTGACCCTGAGCAGTATCCTTCCTTCACCAAGAATGATGCCACAGTATAGTGACAAGATGATCAGCTTTAACAATTGGCTTAATTTCTGGTGTCATTCAAAGGGGATCCAGTGCCTGTCTGCCTGGGATGACATGCTCGACAAGCCACGCTGCTCGCAAGGGCGGCTTGCACCTGTCACCCCTGGGATTCCGGATATTGGCTAAGGCTCTTGCCACCCCCATAGTGCCTGTTTTAGGCAAGGCTCAAATTCTAAACCTACCACCCTAGAAAACAAAGGCGTGAAGAAACTAAGGGTAATGCTGCTCAATGCCAGAAGTCTAAATCTCAAAATGCACTTTCGAGGCCCTTCTCAGTATGGAGAACATCGATGTCTGTGCTGTGACTGAAACCTGGTTCAAGGCTCCTGAGAGCACCCGGCACTATCAGGTTTCATCTCATATCATGCGTTCCGGCCCCAAAACCCGGACCACACCACAAAAGGAGGGTGTATCCATATTCATCAAGGATACCCACACCTCCAGGTTGGTGGCTACGCCTGAAGCATTGGAAACCATCCAGGTGCAATTAACCATAGGCAAAACTGCTCTACAATTTGTAGCATGCTACAGGCCACCCTCTCAAACTCAGGAAACCCACACAGCCTTCCTGAAGACACTGGAGGGTATAAATGTATCACCAAACACCATCATATTGGGTGACTTCAACTACCGAATATAGACTGGGAACATTACTCAAGCCCAAACTTTCTAGCCCAAAGGTTCCTGGAGTTCATAAATTCAAATGCCATGGAACAACTAGTCACCGTCCCACAAGAGGAGAAAATATACTAGATCTCATCATCACGAACATGGGGACAAAATGCTCCACACCGAAGTATATCCCTCATTGGTGAGATCAGATCATAAACTAATCTCACTAGAAATCCACATCCCGCCCCACCCCAAACAAAAAGACCACAGTGAAGAACTTCTCTAAAGCAAACTTCACACTACTCAAGACAGGTGTGGTATCCTTCAAGGCCCCGAGCCAATGGAAACCACAACCCAAGCTGGAAGCCCTTACAAATGCCTTCTATGAACACCTTCAGGACTGCATGGATCAGGCAATCCCAAATAAAACCAAGACTCTTTCCACCAAGGGCAAGCGTCCAGTCTGGTGGACCCCAGCCATAAACAAACTTTACAATAAGAGGAGAAAGCTATTACATGATAGAGCAAAATCCCAAAAGGGAAGGCATCTTTGATCAGCACTAGCAAGAAACTACGATCCCTCATAAAATCATCCAAGGCCAACTTTGAGAGAAAAATTGCCATAGATTCAAAAGACAATCATAAGGCCTTCTTCAGCTATGTCAGAAACCTGGGTGGAAACTCCCAGATATGCTCAGAATTGGTCCAAAATGATACAAAAATCACTGAACCCACAGACATTGCCAACATACTGGCAGACAGGTTCAGCGCAAACTTCACCCCTCTCCCCAAAGGAGAGATAACTATCCCAACTGAGTGTAGCCTCCCAGACATCTCAAATGCGCAGGTGAAAGCTGCTCTCTCTAAAGCTAAAAACACAGCATCAATGGGACCGGATGGAGTCCCCGGCTGTGTGCTACATGAACTTAATGAAGAACTAAACCCGCACATAAGGCAGCTGTTTAATCTTAGCCTCACCACAGGATATGTGCCCAAGGAGTGGCGTACGGAAACTGTGGTCCCACTCCACAAAGGCGGTGCCTCTACGGACCCTGCTAATTACCACCCCATAAGCTTAACAAGCCTGGTCTGCAAAGCTATGGAGAGGATCATAATGGAACTCATAAACAAGGACATAGGGGACTTGCAGACCTTGGACCCAACCCAGTTTGGCTTTGTCAAGGGCAGATCTTGCCTTTTGAACTTGGTCGACTTCTTCGAAACAGTCACCAAGGCCATTGATGAGGGAAAGGCAGTCCATACAGCCTACCTTGACCTTGCAAAGGCTTTCGACACAATACCCCACTCAGGTATTATAGAGAAACTTACCAGCTTAAATGTAAACCCATATGTCACAAGATGGGTTGCAAACTGGCTAAGGACAGAACCCACAGGGTTAGATTTGCTGGAGCCATGTCAGACTCCAAGCCGGTTACAAGTGGAGTCCCACAGGGCTCAGTCCTTGGCCCCCTATTGTTCGGCATCTACTTCTCAGAAGTACAGGCAAACATAGGAGGACTATGGCTGACAAAGTTTGCGGATGACTGCAAACTGGGTGCCATAGTGGATAGTACATCGGACGCAGACATCCTTCAGAGGGGTCTCACGGAAACTGATAGCTGGTGCCAGAGCCATGGCCTGAAGTTAAACGCAAAAAAGTGTATAGTCATACCCTTCGGGAAAAACAAGGTAACCCCAAGCTACCATATAGGTGGCAACCCACTAAGCACAGAAGAGGTTATCAGGGACCTGGGGACCCAGGTTGACAGTGGCCTCTCGTTTGACACTCACGTTGCTAAAGTGGTTGAAAGACCTTCTACATTGCCCACCTGATCATGAAGGATTCACATCCAGATCAAGTGAGGTCATTGTTTCCCTGTACTCTTCACTTATCAGACCAATGATCGAGTACAATGCCCCATTCGGGATGTATCTCACCCGACACCTGCAGCAATTGGAGAGACACCAAAAGTTCCTCACCAAAAGGATAAAGGGACTCCAAAACCTGTCATATGCTGCCAGACTGAAGAAACTCCAACTCTATTCAGTTGCATACCGTCTGCTCAGAGGTGACCTGTGCCTGACATACAAGGCCATGACCAACCCGGAATTAATGGACATGCTCCACCTCAAATCCAAATCCACCAAAACCACTAGAGCAAAGACTTAAACCTTAGCATGGATATAAATAGGATGTGCTGGAGGGATAGATTTATCACCCAAAGACTCCCCATGCTGTGGAATAAAATCCCGGTCCATGTGAGGCAGAGCACCTCGCTGGCTCTGTTCAAGAGAAATCTTGACCGGTGGATGGGAGATCATAGGTTTACCCCGGGAATCATCTCTGTGTCACTACTGGACAGAGGCAAAACAAACTAATGGGCACAGTATTTCTAACATAAGGGGTGGCGTAAGCCACATAACTTTGGGCTAGGCTTATAAATGCCCTAGGGCAGTTAGCCTAGTATAAACCTATAAACCTATGAAGAAAATGGCGTCGGCTGTCTCTTTTATACCCCTGTTGCACTGACGTCAGGGAAGAGGCGACAACAACTGACGCCGGACCAGGACTTTGGGATTAGGCCGACTGCGGGACCGCCTGATGACAGGATAACCCAAGGGTGATGACTGCAGCAGTATAACCTCTCGAACATCTACATTTATGGTAGGTACAAAACTGTACTTTTTGTGGTGTGTTTCAGAGCCACATTGTGGTAGAGATATTTATTAAGCTCACCCTTTAAGACCATTTTAAAATTTATGTAAAGAGGCTGACAATTCCATGTTAGTTTTGCAGAGGGTTGTAGTGCTCATTTTGTTCTGTGTACCCAAGAATCCTGACTCTTGGTGCCATAGTCATAGATGCAAGAGTCATGGCATAAATAAAACTAATGTATTTACATAGTTATATATACAGTACACACTGACTGTAGTGAAAGTAAACACATTAAAATGACATTTTCTGGATATTAAAGTAGCTAAAAAAATACTATGCAGTATTGAGTATTCACTGTATAAAATATGAAATTAATAGCAAAATGACCAGTAAACTGAATGAAATATTTGGCCTACTGGTGCAGAGGTGTGAATGACTTGGGTTTGGCACAAGCCAGGATGTTGCTAAAGATGTTTGGTATGAGAGTTTAAGCAACCTGTTTTGATACTTGGTCCTGTTTGGGCTGATGTAGTGGAGCTCTTGTGTGTGACAACAAATCTCTGAAGCTGGGTGCATTGCCAGTGTGGCTGTAACAGGACAGAAGAGATTGATGTGCATTTGTCCTTCACATTTCTACAGCTCAAGGGAAGGGCAGAAAAATTTAGTAGATGGGTCTTAAATGGGCAACTTTCAGTGGCTTGCAAGCCTGCCTTTCAGCATCAGGCACACAGCTTAACAGTAAATTTGGCTTATCCTTAACATGTGAGATGAGAATGATGCCACAGTTGATCTTACATTTGTACTAGTGCATTGCTTAAATGAGGCTTATCCATAACAAGTGTTTTGTGGGCTCACTAGGCTGCATAATGGCAGTGGAGTGGTGTGACCAAGTTTATACGGAGGCAGAAGGAGATATATTGTAATGACATTTTTTTTTGTAGAAGAGGAATACAATCACATGTAAAGGGGATTAAAATTTAATCAATTTAATCCTGCAGTGTTCCTGCAATGCTGAGAGATTTTTAGTGCAAGATGAAATGAGTTGAAGAAAATTGAATTGTGTTACATGCGCTAGGTGATACTTTGCATGCAGTCAAGAAATTTTTGAAAAAGGTATTCTTTTAGTGACCTGGTAGAAGTGCAGATTATGTGCCTATTTTTTTAAACTTCGCTTGATCACAGACCAGCCGCAAACTAACACGAAGCACAAAAGTGACCAATATGACACTACTAATTGTAGAATGCTGTGTGGATATTCAAATCATAGACCCTGCATTGTGATTGTGATACATTTACATCAATTCATACCTATCATAGGATGAGAAGAGTGGTGGCGACTGGTTTAGTGACTTTCTCAAGGTCACACAGAGAGCAATCAAAATCTGTACCACAGAAAGTAGCTCATTAATAGCTCAGGGTCTTAGTCCTTTAACCGTCGGAGCCTCTGTGAAGACATTCCATTATTTTCTTGTAATCTATCTTCTCATCCAAATTTTTCTTGTGCAATACACACACACACACACACACACACACACACACACACACACACACACACACACACATACATTTTAACACAGTAACAGTAAAACAGTTCACACAACAAAACTAATAGTAAGGTTCCCCCTTATACTATGTCTTACCAAAGTCCCACCTTAGAGACCCTATTGAAGATGCTCATCGTGTTTCACTGTTGCAGTCATCACTGTAGGGTTCTTCCTGCTGGCAGGCAGCCCTCGGTCGACCAGAATCCCAAAGTCTGGGTCCGGCGTCGGCTGTGTACTCACCCTCCGTGACGTCAATGCGCCAGGGGTACAAAGCTTCCAGCCGACGCCATGTTCTCCAGTCTTTCTTGCCGTGCGGTGGAAGCAGTTCGCAAGTGCCGGTCGGCTGACTCCTGTTATTTTGGTGCTTCATACCGAAGACATTCTTCTTTTCAAAGCTAAGTACCCCATTGGGGAAACTTTTTTCTTGCTCCAGACCGATGTCAGAAAAAGTTAATAATTGTATTTCATGTGGGAAGCAAATACCTCATAAGGATTTTCACTCTTACTGTATTCCTTGTCTAGGCCCTGACCACGACGTAGCTAGTTGTTGGTTTTATGCTAGTCCAAAGAGAGACAGAGGTAGATACGCCACAACTATCGAAGCAAACCAGACGAACAAACGTAGAAATAAAATCCTTTATTCAAATCACTTAAATATATATAAGACACCAATAAAACACCATTTCCATGTCACGTCTTTCATTGAAACCATTTTTATTAGATAGGCCATTTAAACATTAGTTTAATATATTTATATGTTTTTATATGTGTTTTTATGTGTGTTTTTATACACAATTTATATGTATTTTTGTCCTTTTTGTCATTTTCTTTTTAAATGGAAGTGATGTAATTTCCTTTGAAAGACATGTGACATGGAAATGGTGTTTTATTGGTGTCCTATATATATTTAAATGATTTGAATTTTCTTTATTCTGTTAGTCTGATGAAGCGTTCTAAGTGACGTGAAAGCACTTACTTATTCGAATAAAGGATTTTATTTGTATGTTTGTTCGTCTGGTTTGTTTCGATAGTTGTGGCGTATCTACCTCTCTCTTTGGACTGGATGTCCTTCATGGATGCATCTGCAGTCATAACAGCTGGGTTGTCCTGTCGTCAGGCAGCCCGTCAGTCGGCCGGATTCCAAAGTCCGGGTCCGGCTTCGGCTGATGTCGCTCTTCATCCGACGTCATCTCTGTTGGACTTCGGGTATAAAGGCATCAGCCGACGCCATCTTCCTCAGTCTTTCTTGCCGTGGCGCGAAGCAGAAGCTGTTAGCAAGTGCGGTCGGTCGGATCCAGAGATTTTTCACGAATACTACTTGAAGACTTCTAAAGCTAAGTACCCGTTGGGGACTCTTTCTTACCTCAGCCGATGTCAGAAAAAGTTAATAATTGTTTAACCTGTGGGAAACAAATACCTCATAAAGATTTCCATTCTTACTGTCTGCCTTGTTTAGGCCCAGCCCACGGCGTAGCAGCCTGTTCGGCCTGTGCTTCCTTCAACCGGCGAACGCGGCGTCGGTCGGAGTTTGCAGAACAGTTTTCGGTTCTGACTTTGCTTACATTATGCGTCGGAACCTCCGATTACACTTTCTGCCAAAAGCAGAAAAAGACCGACACTCGCGGTCAGCGGTTTCGGCTGAAACCACGCTTAAGCAAACGCGAGTGTCTCGGTTTCGGCGAAACCGAGAAAACTGATCTAGGTACAGCGAATCTATCTCTACACTTGAGGCCCCTGCTACAATTCTTGAATCGGCCTCTGAAACTTTACCCACTGACTTATCAGACACCATTCCCTGGATGTCTCTACCCCATGCGTGGTGCTGCTAGGCCTCCAGCAGCCATGTCCATTAAGGCCTTCGCCAGGGCTAAAGCAGCCAAGTCTACCAAATCAGTGCCTGTTAAACCACCCTCAACCAGGCCCTCTTCTAGTTCTCAAATGCTCACCTTGGCAGAAGATTTGATTTCTTTAATTAGAGGATCTCAACCTCACCCAGACAGGGCCTCTCAGCCCCCAGATAAGAGACCTAGGGCAGAGCCCCTGAGCCAGTGTCCTCTGATGATTCTGCAGATGAATCAGACATTACTGACCAGCCAGAGGCCCTTTCTCTAATTTTGAGGATTCTGATGCTGAAGAATCCATTCCAGCTGCTTCCCTCCAGAAGAATTCTCCTTTGGGAAACCTTGCATGCCATGCGAGAGCAGTTCAATGGCAGCAACAAGAATTCTCA
Source organism: Protopterus annectens (assembly GCF_019279795.1). Taxonomy (NCBI): domain Eukaryota; kingdom Metazoa; phylum Chordata; order Ceratodontiformes; family Protopteridae; genus Protopterus; species Protopterus annectens. The sequence goes on along the minus strand of NC_056739.1, from coordinate 567,601,003 downwards.
GATTCCGAAAAGACTTAGAACCTTTCTGCACCTTCCACAGCACAGGCCCTTAGCTATACCTCCTGTTCTTTCTGTGGTAGATGGCGGCTTTTAATGATGTCTGCTCTGCTCCAGACTCATTACCCCAGCCCTGCCAAACCAGACAGATTTTACAGGGTGCCTGACACTCATCACCACCTTTACAAGGCCCCCTTGCAGACCCAGAAACTATATCCCAGGGTCCCAAGGCAGTTGCGCGACCATAGCTAAAAACCCTACTCCTTCTGAAAGGGAAGCAAGGGCATTAGACAGATGGGGTAAAAAGTATACACTTCAGCTACTCTCTCAGCTAGAGCTTTAAACTGCCAGTTTCACATGATACAATACCAAGAGTTTATGCTTGATCAGTTAACTAAAAATTAACCACTGATGAAGCTCTTGACAAGAAATATGTATTAGAAATGGTAAATAACATACAACAGGTTAGTAACCATTCCTTAAAATGTGGCTATGATGCACTGGAGGCTTCATTTAGATCAGCCATGACTGGCACAGTGATAAGAAGGCATGCATGGCTAAAGGAGCAAGCTCTACCAGATCATGTTAAAGCTAAATTGTTAGATGCTCCTATGGATAAGACAAGTTTGTTTGGTGCACCTGCCCAGCAGGTTATGAAGAAAATGGAAGAAAAGGCAAAATCAGTTCAAACTGTTAAAGATTTCCTGCAGGTTCAACCCCAAGGTTTAGCAGGAACTGGCCTGCCAAAATTGGTCCTTTCCTGACTCCACAAGATTTCAAAGGGGCAGGAATAGGCGTTCCAGAGGCAGAAACCAAACCAGAGGAAGTGCCTACAGAGGGCGACAGTGGCAAGGTAACAACAGAGGCACAGACACAGCCACTGCCACTACTTCAACACAGCCACAGTGACTTACTCCTAAACCGCCTACCAGGGAGCAAATAGCAGCTCCACTAGGCGGAAGGTTAACTTTATTTGCAAAGAACTGGCACCACATAACAAAAGACAAGTGGATTCTGCAAATCATACATCAAGGTTACGATTCCACTTCCACACTATACCAGTCAAAGAGGAATGCCAAATCTACCTCCAAATCAAAAAACAGAAGCTTTACAACAGATAATGGAGTTAGCAAACATGAGAGCTGTGGAAAAAGTGCCTGCAGCAGAGCAAGGAAAGGGTTCTACTCCAGACTGTTCCTAGTTCCAAGAAAGGAAAAAGTTGGAGACCAATTCTCGACCTGTCCACCTTGAATACATACATCATTGTCCCAAAATTCAAAATGCTGACCCTACAGCAACTTCTTCCCATGCTGGGCAAGGAGTGTTGGCTGGTAACTCTAGATCTCAAGGAGGCATACCTGCACGTCCCTATTCGACCAATCTGCAGAAGATACCTCAGATTTCTTGCAGGATCAGAGCACTATCAATTCTCAGCATTGCCTTTTGGCTTATCTAGTGGCCCAGAGTATTCACAAAATGCGTGGCATCAGTAATCGCATACTGCAGACTGCAGGGAATTCATATTTACCCATACCTGGACGACTGCCTGCTACAAGGGGACAACAAAAGCAAGTTGACAACAGATTTGCAAAGGGTCATTTACTTGCTACAAGCACTGGGATACACAGTCAATCTACAAAAGTCAAGACTGATACCATCCCAAACAAGGACATTCTTGGGGCGGAATTGGACACAGTGAGACAAATGGCATTCCTAACTACAGAAAAACAAAAGAACTCCCTCTTTACTTCTTGTCACTAACAAAGCTGAACAAATTAACAGCAAGAAAAGTTCTGCAGGCCTTGGGCTTCATGGCATCATGCATAATTTTGGTTCCATTTGCCAGACTACATATGAGAAAACTACAGTGGTACCCTCACGAATTTATGGTCCCAACACAGACACAGCCTCGAAACAGAAATCCCACTAATTCCATGCTTAAAACAGGAGTTCCTATGGTGGGCCCAGGCATGCGGTCCAACCCAGGCCTTCCTTTCACAGATGTCAAGCAAGCCAGAGCATTACAACAGATGCTTCAGACCTAGGATGGGGGCCCACATGCTGGACAAATGCGTGCAAGGATTGTGGACTCAGGATCAACTTCACCTGCACATCAACCTAAAAGAAATGCTGGCTGTAAAACTGGCTATCCAAAAGTTCAGACCATTTCTCAAAGAGGGCCAGCTGTTGATAAGGACAGACAACACCACAGTCATGTGGTACATCAACAAACAGGGAGGCACTCATTCATACCCCTATGCAGAATGACTTTGGAACTGTGGACCCTGGCACTCAGCTACAACATCCAGCTGCAAGCAAGATTTGTACCAGGAAAAGAAAATACTCTAGCGGACATTTTAAGCAGGACCACATCAGATGCTCACGAATGGCACCTGCACCCGGACATCTTCAGGACCATTACAAAGAAGTGGGGAATGCCTCAGATAGATCTATTTGCATCTCCTCACAATCACCAACTCAAAAATTCTGCACAAGGACATTTCACCCACTAGCATGGAAAGTGGATTCGCTCTCCTTCAACTGGAAGGGCCTAACAGTTTATGCATTCCCACCTCTCCCCTTGATACACAAAGTACTCCTAAAAATCAAGGAAGAACATCCAAGGATAATCCTGATAGCTCCAAACTGGCCAAGACAACACTGGTATCCACTACTAAGGAGCTTGTCTCGGAACAATATGTGGCCAATACCCTGATGCCTTTGATGCTAACTCAGAACAACTACAGCACCATACATCCAAACCTGAAAACCTTACAACTGACTGCATGGAACATCACATAGCAGCAGCTAATCAAGAACTTTCCCAAAGAGTTAAAGACATTATTCTTGAAGCACGCAGACCTTCAACAAGAAGGAACTACGCTGGAAAATGGAAAAGGTTTGTCAGTTGGAGTTCTGAAAGAGGAAAAGATGTGTCAAACATAGATATGCCTAACATCCTGGAGTATCTGGCGAACTTCTCCATTCAGGCCTGTCCTACTCCTCCATCAAGATACATGCATCAGCTATTTCAGCAGAATACAGCTTTGATCCACCTGTTTTTCACACCCTCTGCTCAGACAATTTCTCAGAGGAATCAAGAATGTAAAACCTCCAAGAAAACCACCATTACCAGCTTGGGACTTAAACTTCGTACTAGAAAAGTTGACACTATCACCCTTTGAGCCAGCAGCAACAGCAGACTTACAACACCTGTCATGGAAAACTGCTTTCCTACTGGCAATTACCTCAGCAAGGAGGGTTTCAGAACTACAGGCCTTAATGGCAGTGCAACCCTTCCTAATCTTCCACCAAGATAGAGTATCCATGAGGACTAATCCAACATTTATGCCTAAGGTGGTATCCAGAGTGTCTTTAAACCAGGCAATCCACCTACCTACCTTCTTTCCCAACCCACAAAACAGATGGGAAAGAATACTGCATACCTTGGATGTACATAGACAGCTACGCTACTACTTGGACAGAACCAAAAGCAGCAGAAAGACTGACCAACTTTTTGTGGCCTATGCAACAGGAAGAGAGGAAAAGCTATTTCCAAACAGACAATCTCCAAATGGATAGGAAATTGCATACGATTCTGTTACTCCTCCCATGGAAAACCAATTCCACAGAACATAAGACCTCATTCTACAAGGGCAACAGCCACTGCCACAGCCTTCTTACGAGTGGCTACCAAAGACATTATTGAGGCGGCTACTTGGACCTCCGTGCATACATTTGCCAAGCATTATAATTTGCCTCTATATTCCAGATCCCGAGCAGGGTTTGCCACTGCTGTACTGCAAGGGATCCTAAACACACCATAATCTACCTTTATCCTCCTCCCCCTAGTTGGCTATGGTATTCTACCCAGCTGTTGTGACTGCAGATGCATCCATGAAGGACATAGTACAGTTTTGTACCTACCATAAATGTAGATGTCCGAACTGGATAGCATCTGCAGTCAGGATTACCCTCCTCCTTCCCCTCTGAGGTACTCCTAGGGTGTTTACCCTCTAATAGCTAGCTGATGGGGAGTCTTTTATGGTGTATTTGTTTGTATATATGTACATACATGCTTATTTTTGTGGTTACCTCTATCCTTTTGGAAACATTGGCATCTATTCAAAATTTTTAGCCTTCAGGAGGGCTTCTGGCATCTGGGGCAAGAAACACTGAGGAAGATGGCGTCGGCTGATGCCTTTATACCCGAAGTCCAACAGAGATGACGTCGGATGAAGAGCGACATCAGCCGAAGCCGGACCCGGACTTTGGAATCCGGCCGACTGACGGGCTGCCTGACGACAGGACAACCCAGCTGTTATGACTGCAGATGCTATCCAGTTCGGACATCTACATTTATGGTAGGTACAAAACTGTACTTTTTTGCTTTTTGTGAGGTGATACCTTACCCTGTGCTTGTTCTTCATTTGTGGTTTTATGCTAGATTTAATCAACATACTATTAAACGGAGATACGATTTTGCCTTTCGTTACTTTGGGAGGCGATTTAATTATAACATGTCGTCGGACATGCTTCCGACTACCGGAGTTCATAAAAGGCGCAAGGATAAGGATAGGCCTCCGAGGTCAAAATCAGATGACAGTTTACAATCAGAGCCAGCTGCCGGTTCGGCCATCGTCAGTGAGGTGCTTTCGCAGCCCCTGTCATCGGCCATTACAGAACCGCTTGCCGAAACTGACTCCCACGAGCCTTCAGATACTCCAGGTGCAGGACCTTCAGATAATGCTCCCTCGGATGGGTCTGGAGCCGCTGTGCAGGTACCGGTTTCCGAGGGGATTTTCAGGCCTACGCAGCTTCAAGTAAAGGCAAAGACAAAGACTTCTTCTAAAACAAAGACTCAAGCCCAGGCCTCCTCGGATCCAGGACCTAAATCTCAAAAACAAATGCTTAAAATGGCGAAGGACTTGCTAACTATGATTAGGGGTTCCCATCCCCCTCCAGACAAAAGGCCAAGACAAGAATTGGATTATGAATCCTCTGATTAGGTATCTATCTCTTCAGTGTCTTCCTCTGAACAGGATTATACTTTCCCTCCTTATGAGGATTCTGATGCTGAGGAATCCATTCCTTCAGCTTCTCCTCCTGAGGATTATTCTTTTGGGGAAACTTTACATGACATGAGGGAACATTTTCAATGGGAAGGACAGGAGTACTCTGAATCTAAGAGAAGGCTTAGGGATTTTCTTCTTCTTCCCAACACAGACACCTGGCTATTCCTCCTATTTTGGATATTGTGGATGATGTCTTTTCTGAGTCTAATTTAACTCCTGACTCCTTTCCTCTGGCCCCTGCTAAGCCTGATAGATATTACAGAGTCCCCGACTCCCACCAGTTTCTATTTAAAAATCCTACTGCTGATCCAGAAACCATTTTTCAGGGTCCTAAGGGTGTTAAGGCCGCCACTGCTAAGAACCCTATTCCGTCAGATAAGGATTCTAGAGCTTTGGAGAGATGGGGCAAAAAAGTGTACACTTCTGCTACTTTATCTATTAGGGTGTTAAATTGTCAATTTCATATGTTGAAATATCAGCAATACCTTTTGTCTGTTATGAAACAAAAACTGTGTACCATTTCTGCATGTGCAGACAATAAGGAATTACAAGATTTGATGCATGCTACTGAGCAGGTGGGGAAACGTACCTTACACTGTGGTTTTGATGCTTTGGAGGCCTCTTGCAGGGTGGCTGCCACTGGCACGGTCATTAGAAGGCATGCTTGGTTAAAGAAACAAAATTTGCCTGATCAAAAATTACTGGATGCTCCTGTTCAACATAATGTTTTGTTTGGGTCTAATGCTGAAGAGGTTATAAAGAAAATGGAGGATAAGGCAAAATCCATGCAAAAGGTTAAGGATTTCTTACAAGTTTAGCCTCCTAGATTTAGCAGAAATTGGCCAGCTAGAAATTGGTCCTTTCCCAGCTCGGACCGGCCTCAGAGGGGTAGATATAGGTGCCCCAGAGGGAGGGCCCAAGCACAGACCTCTTATAGACCTAGACAGTGGAGTGCTTCCACCCCCAGGGGTGGAGAAGATAGGTCTCAACCTTATAGGAAACAGGCTCAATGACTCCCCCTGCATGGCTCCAGGAACCTCTCTCCTGGAAGCTCCTCTGGGAGTAAAACTTTCTCTTTTTCACCAAAATTGGACTTACATAACCCAAGACAAGTGGGTTCTGGGTGTAGTTCTAAGAGGTTACAAATTCCACTTTCACACCTTACCAAAACCAAACGGATGGCCAGACCTACCAAAAACTCAATGGGCAGAGGCATTAAAACAGGTGAGGTCCCTCATGGCTATGAGGGCCATAGAACTGATTCCAAATTCAGAGACGGGACAAGGCTTTTATTCAAGACTCTTTCTAGTTCCCAGAAAGCAAAATACTTGGAGACCCATCCTGGATCTGTCAGTCTTAAATACTTTCCTGGAGATACCAAAGTTCAAGATGCTTACTCTGCAGCAGCTCCTGCCAATGTTGAGCAAAAATGCATGGATGGTGACATTGGACTTAAAGGAGGCTTACCTACACATTCCTATCAGACAGAAGTGCAGAAGATACCTCAGATTCAAGGCAGGCGTGAAACATTACCAATTCTCTGCGCTGCCCTTTGGCTTGTCTACTGCACCCAGGGTCCTTACCAAGTGCCTGGCACCAGTAGTAGCTTACTGCAGACTCAAGGGAATTCAAATTTACCCTTATCTGGACGACTGCCTTATTCAAGCAGACAGCAAGGACATTTTACTCCAGCACCTGGAATTTGTTCAGAATCTACTCAAGTACCTGGGATTCACTGTGAATGTAAAAAAGTCAAATTTGGCACCCGCTCAACCGATAACTTTCCTGGGTGCTCTTTTAAACACAACAACCCAGATGGCATTCCTGACGCCAGAAAAACAACTACAGCTGGCTTCAACTTTCAAAAGCCTGGCGTTAATGTCTCAGCTAACTGCAAGGAAATTCCTGCAGGCTTTGGGTTACATGGCTTCCTGCATCCTACTCATACCATATGCAAGACTGCATATGAGGAAGATACAATGGTACCTAAAAAGTGTATGGTCCCAGCATTGTCACAGTCTGGAAACAGTGATTGCTGTCTTGCCTTACCTGCAAAAGGAATTCCATTGGTGGGCCACGGCATGTCTTCAAAACAAAGGGAAAGCCTTCAGTCTACCTCCAGCCTACCAAGTGATAACCACGGATGCCTTGGATTATGCATGGGGAGCCCACTTGCAGGGGAAAGGCCTGCAAGGTTTTTGGACAGAGGATCAGAAGCATCTACATATCAATTTAAAAGAGATGTTAGCTGTGCAGAATGCCCTCTTGGCTTTCAGGGGTCTTTTACAGCCAGGGCACCTACTGATATGAATAACAACCAGAACTGAGAAAAACACACTTTATAATAGCAAAGCTTTCGGATAAAATCCTTCCTCAATACTAATACAAACAAATCTAAAAACCAAATGGTTTAAATACAGGTCACTGAAGTCACATGACCAGCAGTCCAAAAATCATGTGACCACAAGTATATAAAACAAATCAAGAAAATTAGAAAAATTAGAAAACATAACATTATCGCAACCTAGTATGTTGCAATTTAACAAGAACAGATTTCAAGGTAATCATATTATTTAAACCTGGAAAATGGTCAGAGTTCAACCTAAGAATCCATTCATACTCTTAATTCAAGTAAATTACCACTATCACCACCTCTGGCAGGAGGCCGTATTACATCAATAACTCTAAAGGAGAAACTATGTTCAATACCTGAGTCAACTATGTGCTTATACAAGGCATTACTGTCAATGGCCCTTCTAATCTCTGATTTGTGTTCAATGATGCGTTCTTTTAGCTTTCTAGTGGTCTTACCCACATAGAATGCAGTACATTTCACGCAATTAGCTAAGTACACCACATTAGATGTAACACAAGTGGTAGAAAAATTAAACTGATAAACTTTACCACTAATAGGATGTTTGAACTTATCACTGCAACCAACCACAATATCAGAACAGCAGGAACAATTCAAACAGCCATACGTACCGGGCTTAGTGGTAAAAGTCCTCTCTACAGGCCTGAAAAAATCTTTGTAACATAACATATTCTTCAAGGACTTCATATTTCTATGAGAAAAAAGGCCTGCCACCAAGAATGTCACCAAGGACTTTTATCACTAAGCTCGGTACGTATGGCTGTTTGAATTGTTCCTGCTGTTCTGATATTGTAGTTGGTTGCAGTGATAAGTTCAAACATTCTATTAGTGGTAAAGTTTATCAGTTTAATTTTTCTACCACTTGTGTTACATCTAATGTGGTGTACTTAGCTAATTGCGTGAAATGTACTGCATTCTATGTGGGTAAGACCACTAGAAAGCTAAAAGAACGCATCATTGAACACAAATCAGAGATTAGAAGGGCCATTGACAGTAATGCCTTGTATAAGCACATAGTTGATTCAGGTATTGAACATAGATTCTCCTTTAGAGTTATTGATGTAATACGGCCTCCTGCCAGAGGTGGTGATAGTGGTAATTTACTTGAATTAAAAGAGTATGTGAATGGATTCTTAGGTAGAACTCTGACCATTTTCCAGGTTTAAATAATATGATTACCTTGAAACCTGGTCTTGTTAAATTGCAACATACTAGGTTGCGATAATGTTATGTTTTTTCTAATTTTTCTAATTTTAATGATTTGTTTTATATACTTGTGGTCACATGATTTTTGGACTGCTGGTCATGTGACTTCAGTGACCTGTATTTAAACCATTTGGTTTTTAGATTTGTTTGTATTAGTATTGAGGAAGGATTTTAGTCGAAAGCTTTGCTATTATAAAGTGTGTTTTTCTCAGTTCTGGTTGTTCATATTTTCTTGCAGCTTGTTTTTTTCAGCTACTGATATGGACAGACAACACCACAGTTATGTGGTACATAAACAAGCAAGGGGGTTCACACTCCTACCCCCTTTGCAGACCAGCAATGACTCTATGGAACACAGCACTAGCTTGCAAAGTGGACCTACAAGCTCAATTCCTGCCAGGGAAACAAAACACTCTGGCAGACAGCCTGAGCAGGAATCTGTCAGACCCACACGAGTGGATGCTAGACACCCAAATATTCAAGATGATTACAGAAGCCTGGGGCTGCCCGGACATAGATCTATTTGTATCTCCCCACAACTACCAGTTACAGACTTTTTGCACAAGTACTTATCACAAGCTAGCATGGAAAGTGGATGCTCTCTCATTCAGTTGGAGGAACCTCTCGGGGTATACCTTTCCACCACTACCTCTTCTACCAAGGGTGTTATTAAAAATAAAACAGGACAAACCAAAGCTGATCTTACTAGCCCCGAATTGGCCTCGACAATTTTGGTACTCAACACTGATCAATCTATCCCAGGAATCTCCTTGGATTCTACCTCAGATTCCAAATCTTTTGTCTCAACATCAGGGCCAGGTCCTGCACTCTCATATCAAAACTCTCAGCCTGGCAGCCTGGCGTATTCAGGGTCTATGATTAATGATTAATCCTACCCTTTCCAAACAGGTCATGGATGTTATCTTAGAAGCCAGAAGGCCTAGCACTAGGAAATCTTATGAAGGTAAATGGAAGAGATTTTGCACCTGGATACATGCTCAGGAATCAGATCCTCACATTCCAAATAGTCCATTGATTTTACATTACCTAACAGATATGTTGCATAAGGGTTTATCTTTTTCCTCCATAAAAATACATGCCTCCGCTATCTCTGCACATTATAATACAGATCCTCCAATTTTTTCACATCCACTTCTGAAACAATACCTGAGGAGCAAAGAATTTAAGGCCCGCTAGGACTCCACCCATTCCTGCCTGGGACCACAATTATGTCCTGGAAAAACTTACTCTGCCTCCTTTTGAGCCTGCTGCCACATCCTGATATAAAGTATTTATCATGGAATACTGTTATCCTACTGGCTTTAACTTCAGCCAGGAGAGTCTCGGAGTTACAAGTGCTCATGGCTGTGGAACCTTACATTATTTTTCATCAAGACTGGGTTTCTTGGAGGACTAATCCTACTTTCATGCCTAAAGTGGTTTCTAAAGTGGCTTTAAACCAAACTATTCACCTGCCAACTTTTTTCCCTAATCCACAAAATAAGGGGAAGAGGATCTTGCATTCTTTGGACGTGCACAGGCAGCTTCGCTTTTACCTGGACAGAACCAAGGATATCAGGAAAACAAAACAACTGTTTTTCTTATGCAGCAAATTCCCAAGGCAAAGCTATTTCAAAACAGACCATTTCTAAATGGATTGCTCATGGAATCAGATTTTGTTACTCTCATCATGGAAAGCAAATCCCAGGAAAAATTAGGACACACTCTACCAGAGCTGCTGCTACTTCAGCTGCCTTTCTCAGGGGAGTCCCTACCAAAGATATTTTGGAAGCTGCAACTTGGAGTTCAGTGCATACTTTCTCTAAGCACTATAATCTCCCTCATTATTCTAAGTCTAGGGCAGGCTTTGCTTCTGCAGTCTTACAAGGCCTTCTAGCTGCCCCTTCTACTCAATAACCACCACCCTTTATCTCAGCTTTGGGATTCAACCCTACAGTGATGACTGCAACAGTGAAACACGATGAACATAGTACAGTTGTGTACACTTACCATAAATGTAGATGTTCGAGTGTCTTCACTGTTGCAGTCTGGGTTACCCACCCTCCTGTCCCCTCTTATACTTTTATTGGTGTGGTTCCCTGCTTCACCCTTCTTCTGAGGTGTATTTGCTACAGGGTATGGGGTTTGTTGTATGTTACTTTTTTGTTTTACTTTTAGCCTTTACGTTTGGGCACCTGACATCTGGGGCAAGAAAAACTGGAGAACATGGCATCTGCTGGAAGCTTTGTACCCCTGGCGCACTGACATCAGGGAGGGTGAGTACACAGCTGATGACGGACCCAGACTTTGGGATTCTGGCCGACCGAGGGCTGCCTGCAGGCAGGAAGAACCCTACAGTGATGACTGCAACAGTGAAGACACTCTAACATCTACATTTATGGTAAGTGTACACAACTGTACTTTCTGCCTGCCCCTCTGTCCACTTTCTGTCCATTGCACTCTTGCCTTCCATTTCCTTGCCCTACTCAGCAGTTCTTCCTCTGCTCTCATCCATCCTTTACAGCCTCACCCAGAATTATCAGCATGCCTACTTCACTCCTCCTTCAAAAATGTCCAGCTTTGTCATTTTTTTTTTAACTCGCACTGTCCTTTTAACAAACTGTGAAGTTACATTTTAGTACTTTTAATTGAATGTTTATACTACTCCCATGTATAAAAACTTTTAAGTTCTTTTAAAATATTCCTTATTTTCATATTGTGAGTAAAGACTGCCTGGAGCCTTGCGAATGTACATTGGGAACAGCGTCTTTAGGTACATCATGTTAGTGATATTTACAGCGAGTGGTTCTGAAACATAATGTTAACCTACTGTGAAACGCCTCTAGTTATGTTACTTTGCCTAGGTTGACAAGGTACTGCTGGACTTGGTGTACAAGTAGTGATATGGGTGGCGTTGACTAGTTCTGACTTTATTAAACTATCAGCATGTCTTATTTGGTCAACACTATCAATGACAAATGTTTGGCTTGTGTGATAACCTTAAAAAAGTGTTCACATCTCCTGAATGCAAACAGCATTCAGGAGTAAATGCTCATAAACTAAAAGCTTCTTTGGTGGTAGTAGGTGGCTGCACCACCACTGGGAAAGGGGAGAGCCCCAGCTTAACAACAGTTCATTTTTCTGTGGAAAAATTGGCACGGGGGGGCACAAGTGATTGCACTGAGTGTCTATCACTAGTTTTTCAACATCAGATTTGACTTCAGCATCATCACATGCTTAGACCACTAAAAAGAATTTACTGAATACAAAGTTGAAGTGTAAATTGTCTGTTCCAAGATTTGTGATTGCAACTTGGGAGAGGAGTGTTAATCTGACTCTCATATCCCACAGCAAATGTCTGTAGTGTGTAGTTTTTTTCTGTGGTAATATACATCAAATGTGGCTGAGCCTGACTTCACAGAGCCTATTAATATACATTTGCCAGCATGAAATCACACTGAGCCCAGCCTAGCATGGCTTTAGGCTAGGATAATGTAATAGTTGCTGTCACCTATCTCTTATCTCCTGTTTACCATACAAAGAGGTAGAGATGATGGAATTTTATTGTAGTTGTATTTGTAGACTGGGCCTAGGCAATTCATTGTTAACCACTCTTTTTGACAGTGATGTTGAAAGCTCGACTTTGGAGAAAACACCATAACATTATTGAGGAATGGTATGCTCAAGAGCTGTCTACAGTAGGTGTCACAGTCACCAGCACTTCAATATAAAGGCATGTCAGAATTGGCTTTAAATGCATTTTTTTTTCTTGCAACAATTCTTTATGTGCACTTGCAAATAGTACAGTGCAGTTCAGGTGTACTGCACCATACATCCAAAGCTGTGGAACAATTCTGCTGTCTTCAGGAGTGTTTTTCCAAGGTGCATGGTTTGCAGGTATACAGAATGACAGCATTCAGCTTCACCACTTTCACATGTCTTGGACATTTGGCATTCCTTATATTTTGTTTGGTTGGAAGTACAGCAGTCCGGAACATGACTTAAGTCTTCAAGGTTTTGGTAACTGCCTTTTAAAAGCTAAAAACCTGTGTGTTATGGGTGAGGACGACTTTCTTCATCGTTATACATGCGCCTGCTCAAAAGTTACATTTACCTGGTAGCCAGTTCTGCCAAAGTACAGGACCCCCATTAACACTTCCCTGATGTTATTTGATAAATATATTGATATTGTTCATTAATACTGGCAGAAATGTTGGTGACAAGAAGTCAGGTGGAATTATAGCTCTCAACTGTCCAGATGTTTGCCTCATATTTTTGGTCTATTCCTCATAAAATTTGTGGTTTTCTGGCAAATTACTAAGGATTGAAATCATTAAATAATGACATACATTTGAGTTTCAGACTTCATATCCTTCAGAAAAATGCACGCTAATGCAGATCTGACTACTCTAGCAACATTCTAAGTTTAGAAGAGCAATATTTAGAATCTGTTCCTATGTTTGGGCATTTATCCTCCATTATTTTAGGCTTTGTCCAGATTTTGTACACTATGAGGTTAAGAGGTATGGGTAGATGATATTCAGTGCAGACTTCTGCCTGAAGTAAATAAATAAATTTGTCTGTTGGTTACCTCTGTTTGAAAATTAAATTAAAACAAGGGCTTGTGCTTGTGATGTCTCGCTTGGTCTTGATCTTTATTTTCCATGATTCTGTCCGTCTCTCCCCACCCTACCCCCATTCTCCTGGCCTTCATGTCTTGCTGTTTTTAGTTCGTTCTCAATCATTTTCTGTCTTTTATCTCTCATTTTTTTCTTTATTTCTAATCTTGTTTACTGCTTACATGTTTTCCCCCTCCCTGTTATTGTCTTCCTATTTTTAACACCTTTATTGAATTATCACTTAAGGCACAGTCAAACATACATTTATATAAAAGAAAACAAATCATATTAACATGTTCATGGTTACGAATATTATACATCACATTTATTGTTGTGTTATATTATCTGAGCAACATTACATAAATTATTCAATTCCTGTCTTCACTTAAACCTCATTCCTCTGCCAAAACATTATTCTGCATGTATTGTTCCCACAATTCTGATTTTTTTTCTGTGTAATTTACCACTTTCCTTTTCTAAAGATCCCGTCCTGTTCTTTTATCAAAGTTACTATGTTTACTACTTTGAGTACAGTTGGTTTAGAGTTTGATTTCTATTTTCCAGTAATTGCACTTAATTTTCTTCTTATTGAGACGACTCCAGTACATACCAGTGTGTCATTGTGTTTCCTGTACAGTAGTTAAATGCCATCTACCTTTTTAGAGGCTGAATGATATTGATGCCGTACCTCTCAATCTCTTGGTGCAAGAAATCTGTAGAGAACCAAAAATAATAGGGAAACATAGGCCCCAAATCAGGGATATATTTTAAACATTGCCCTTAATAAACTCAGAAAATTCTAAATTAATTTTTGCATGTATTTTCTGAAGAATATAAAGACTAAAACTCAAATGTCTGTCATTATTTAGTGACTTCATTCTTCAATGATTTGCAAGAAAACTACAGTTTTAGGAGGAACAGATAAAAATATTTGGCAAAAATCTGGTTATCCTGTGAAATTCTGGGCAGTTGAGAGGAATGGTTGATTTCCAGTTACATATTCAGTCCTGTAACATGTTGACGTCCGTTACAACAGAGTCTCTACATACTGTAAACATGTTTACATATTACTCTTGCTTTTGTTCTTGCTGGTCTTTGTATATGACAGCTCTCATCCGTTTGATGCTTGACTGATAATAAGCGCCTATTGGGTTCAATTATGTAGCCTACATTTCCAACGGACTCACATTAATGATGTTTTTACATCTTGATCCTACAAGGCTTGTAACTATTATAGCCACCCTGTCATTTTCATTATTTACTGTTGCATATTTTTAACTTTTATGCATTTATGTTCTCAGTGTTGAGAATCACTGCGGTGTGTTCTTACTATAGTTTTTCTTCCCTGGCCTATCACAGAAAATGAGCTCCACCAGTTGGATTTTTATACTTACCAGATTAACAAAATAAGCTTTTGAGACCATTCTTTTACTACTTACAGTTGGACTTGACTGATAAATGTATCAGGGTAATAGCAGAATGTGTTTGATAGAATATCTGTTTGTATGCTCTTTCTGCCACTTGAGTTAGTCTTGCACTGATCTGTTATGTACTTACTGTCAGTATTTTTTGACTGCAGCAGGGGAGTCTGCTCTTCTCTGATAAAAGATCCTTGGATCAAAAGGGCTGCAGATCAGTTCACCCACCAATTTAATGATTAAAATATTAAAACAAAGAACAGAATTAGCAGCATTATTGTTCTGTGCTAACTTCATAAGTATAAGTATATTGAGCTATGTTACAGTGAGGAAGCTACACCACACCCAACACTGCTTGTAACAGTAGAATTGTTTAGTACAAGTTGATTACGATCTTAAATGGATTTCTTCTGTAGGTGAAAATTGAAGGTAACAGCTGCATTTGTATGGTACATGCGATCTCTGCATGTTGTATCTGACTGCATGCAGCAGAGTCCTTGTCTGACTTCAGCAGAATCTGTGAATGACTGTTGTTGCAGATAGAGAACCCTGAATATATGGTGGACTTCAGCAGTCTTTGAAGTTAAAAATCACAGTACTTGGCAGAAAAGGGTAGTGGGGATCACTGTGGTGAGTAAATATTGTACCTTGCAGGAAAGTGTACAAAGAAAAGCCTGTAAGTAGTGAACTGCAGTAGATTTCTGTGTAGGGCCTCTCTTGTTTTCATGTTCATCATGTGACACCTGGGGATGGTGAAAAAGGATCACAGTCTTCTCTGGTAACACCAAAATTGGAGCAGTGATAATTCACCACATTCGGTTGTGGTTTGCATTGTGAACAGATTGGTGGTAGCTAGGAGTTAATGCAAAGATGAAGAAGAATAAAAGAGAGTTGTGAATTTTGTTGGGGAGAGGATCTAAGGAAAATGTGTGGAGGGGTGGTCCTGTGGAGATGCAAAATGGAATAGACAAAGATATGCATCTGGAGCTTTTCTCCCTGGGCCTCCACTGAAAATTGGCTTTGTTCCAAGTCAGACTTTCCCAGTTAACAACTGTAAAATAAAAATAAATAAATAAATAGGATCACGGCTGTGATCATTCTCTTTTCCAAGCCGATTCAGACCATGAGATATGAAAGGGCAGTGATGAAAGCTAACCACGTGTGGGATTCTGTAAATAGAGAAGTGAGTTGATTCCAGAGATCCTGATGTTATCCTCACATCATACAGGAGGGCATTGGTAAGCCTGCATCTGAAGCCCTGCATACTATTCTCCAATTCTGGTGGCCATAATCTAGATGGAAGCTTAAAGTGGGAGAAAGCATTCATAACAGAATTGATGGAAGGTTAATTCTACATTATGTATTTTCTCAGATTTTATTAAAAAGGTGAGGAGAATGGAAACAACTGATTCAAGGAGAGACCTAGCTTTATGTGGGTATACTAGATGAGGAAAATGGAGGAATATGATTTGAGCACAGCATGGTTTCATTTTGGGTAGCAGGTGTAATGGTAGAGTTGTAAGAAAAGGAGTCAAATGAATAAAGAATAGTGTTAAGGGGTAGTTGTATTTCACAGATGGTATGGCACATTGCTACAGAGCCACTGGCAGATTGCAAAGATGTCTCAAGATGACTGCAACCATGTGATTAAAAGTACAGGACGAGTGGGTCAGCTGTGTAGATGGTGGCTGTAATGCTGTGGACTCGAGTATAAGAGCCTCTGTTTTGAAGTTTGTTCATGTATCTGTTGGTGCATAGTTGGGCTGTGCTGAATTCAGAGATTGTGACATGGAATCTTCGTACGTGACTGTACCATGTTTCCTGAAGAGATGCCTCCTAAGCACTGATGGAAACCTCAAATGTTAACTGCTTGGCGGACAGGTTTGCATTAGCATTTGCCTGAATGTGATTGGGTCAGTTGTTTTGTGGAAAACAGCTTCAGAATGGTTTGACTCTCCACTTTGTCTTTCTGAATTATCTGGTTAGTTGCCTGTAATACCGATGAAACGTATGTATCAAACCTGCGCCACCACTTTTGAGTGCACTGATGACTGCATTATAATTTTCTTTTGTTCAGTCCATTCTTGTCTGGTTTAAAATCATAGGGCATGCTTGTCTTTGGAAGAGATGCCCTTCATATTGCATTTGCTCAAAAGGCATAGGTGTTAAAATTTCAAGTACATTTTTCATGTGGCACGTGTTGTTTTACATGTCCCTATTATACAACTTTCCTGGAATGCCCTGTAATGTCTAGGCACGACAAATGCTGAAGTAATTCACAATAAGTGTTAGTTAATGTTAACAAATGATTTTGTAGATGCTGTTAAGAAGTTTGGATTTTTTTTTCACTTCTAACTGTTAAGTATGCATCTCCTAACTGTTTCTTTAAAATGCTTTCCATCTGCTATGGCAGCAGAAATTTTCATCTGGCCTTGGCAAGGGGTACTGGTAAATGAACATGAGACACAGCCGTTGAATAAAGGCATTGTGCCTAGCAGTTTCATCTCTGAGGAGGTAGTGTGAGCACACTGCTTGTGTTCTATTCATCTAATTTCACCTTCTTTACATTTTTTGTGCGTCTTGCAGTGCTTCCTCATTCTATTAACCTTATTACACTTTCTCCTAATTAATCTTCCTTTAACACTAGTACACGGGGTTTCCCATTCACTTTGGCCCCCTTGACATTGCCTTCATGTTTGAGATAGGTCATCCAGTTCATACACCCCTGTGAGATTGAGAATAAATTCTTGTTTTCAGAATTGCAAGTGTTGGATTCTGTTCGAGCTTAAGGCTCTATTATATTACTCTGCCTATTTTTTCATGACGACATCTTTATAATCTTCTGACAAACGCTGCAAGTGTTAATGTACCTAATTTCATATTACCTCTAGGTCTGCAGAGCTAGTTTATGAAACCACACTTTGCTGCACATTGTCAGGTCATCAGCTTGTGCTTTGTAACGTTGCAAGTCTCCGTGCTTATTTCATTAGTTATTTTCAGCCTTAACATTTGATACATCATCTGATAAGGTTTTCTCCCCTGAACTGTTTTTACACTTCTGTAGGTTCGTATATTTTTTAAGTAGGTTCATATGTTTTAGGTTAGGTCATAGATGGCTTTATCTAGTGCCCTTCACAATATATAATAGTTTAATTTGTACTCTGGATGTTGACCATTTTTTTTACAAACTGCACATG
Organism: Protopterus annectens; assembly: GCF_019279795.1. Taxonomy (NCBI): domain Eukaryota; kingdom Metazoa; phylum Chordata; order Ceratodontiformes; family Protopteridae; genus Protopterus; species Protopterus annectens. Next base: position 567,583,117 of record NC_056739.1, on the reverse strand, counting down.
TAGTGTTTCAAAAACAGCAGCAACATCACTTTCTTATTTATCACTATTTTGTGCATGTTGTATGGAAACTTTGACCTTGATACTGTTTCCCTTGTTTATTACTTCAGCACTGTGGGCCCTTTGTGTTGTCTTCCTTTTTGCTGCTTTACCAAGCATTGATAAAGAAAAAGGCACTTTTATAGGTTTTGTCCCTTTCAAGAGCATCTGTTTTGTTATTCAAGCATGATGTAATCCGACATCTCTTTACATCACTTTATATTGACCAGACTTTTTCATTTCTAAATGGCCAGTTCTGTTTGTGTTCTGCTTCTCTCACAGAGTTGTCTCAACTGAATATTCTAAGTATCCCTATGGGGATAGGTGATAATTTAATAAAATCTTTAGGATCAGTTGTATTGTTTTGGTACTAATAAATTGGAGAGCAAGTTATTAATCCTGCTAAACCTAGCCAGACAAGTACCATTTTGATTCTATGTAATTTACTTCAGAATTCCATGGTTTAAAAATGCAGCCTTCCACCTTCAGTTGTTTTATCAGAAACACGATTTTGCAATATTTATGTAAATTACTTTTTCTGTAAGAGCAGCTTGCATATTTGTGTACTTTGACTTATGCCTTGTCCAGCTAATATTCCTGCAGTTTGTCCTTCCATTTATTTTTCTTATATTGCTTTTAATCTAGTTTAAGGTCACAGAAACATTCCCCAAATCTCCCTTCCCATAATATCACAGGCTGCTTTTGTTGTGAAATGTAAAAAAAAAAATTCACATTTGCAGCCATTTGTTTAGCTCTTCATGAATTTTTGGTATTAGACCAGGCGAACAATTCATTTAGATCCTCTGGATGGTTGGCAGTTTTTATCCTTAGTTTGCCTGCCTTGGGTTTATCCTATTGAACCTATATCGATTGGTTGGCCGAAAAATACAGAACTCTGGTGCTCTGTGGAAGTTTTAAACATTTTGGCTACAAATACAAAAAGCCCCAAGCCCCGATTTCAGAAGGGTCCGAGGAATAAATGTAAAAAAATATATAGTGATTGGCAGTTGAAAATGCAGTGGCAAAATTGAGTAATGTCATTTGTATGCACTTTAAGATAGCAGTATTGCTAAGAATTCCCTTTACTCTGAGATGCAGCAGCCTTGGGGTTAGTATGTATAGATTCCCTTGCAAAAATGCTTTATAAACTATCACCTTTTTTGACAGTCTATAGAAGGTTACACTCGTGTTGATGGAAGTTTCTTAATTTTATTTATTAAAAGTAAGCCCTGTTGACTTATCCTATGTTTCTGTATCATCCTGTACTGCTCTGGTCATTCTTGGCTTAAAGCTTCTGGATGCTTGTTTGAAAAGCTCTTGTGACATGTATGTGGAAGGGTAGAATCTAGTGACTAATTGTAGCTAGGATAGTGGAAACACACCCTTGCATTTTGCGTTGTCACAACCACAACTTCATACTTCACAAGGAACATTGTGCACTTGTTTAACATGTTTGTAATCTGCATGTGCATGGGTGAGCCCTAAGTTCCGGAAGTGCGCTGTTTTCAACAGATGTTCTCTGAACTGAAACCAGTGCTAATGCTGAGACCTCAACAATTTAGAAATGTATGTGACAGATGCATCTCCGTGGAGGTTTCGATGTGATAGTGAGAAATTGTAGTTCAAGCATTTTTTTTTTCCGCTTACAGGGAAGGAAGATTTGTGTAACAGTGCATGGTTGACACTATACACTGTGCACTTTTATTTCCTCGCTGTATGACAAGACTACGGAAGGATTTTTCTTTATTTACTTTAAATTCAGCAGGTTTTGGTGTTTTAAATGCCCGTTGATTGTGTGGGGTGCTGTGAACAGAGTTGTGTTTTACAGGTGTTGATACTCCTGCTACTCTTTGAGAAGGACATCTAAACAAGTGAGGAACCTTTGTAGACTTGCACACAAATAAGGACTTTTGTGGTATTTTCATACTCCATTTATGAACTTTGGAAAGGAGCTAACACCTACTTATAGATATACATATATACTTATATACATACAGAAAATAGAAATAACAATGTGTATATTAGAATAACTTTAATTACAGGTAATTAGGGGAACCTTGCTTATATTCTAACAAGGAATGTTGAAACCATGTTTCAGCATCTTCAAAAATCTATTCCGTCTCTCGTGCACTCTTATGGCAGCCCTGATTCCTTTACCTGCCTCTTTTATGCTCCTTAACCTGTTTCTTAACTCATGTTTCCACACCTTTCTGTTGTGTACATCTTTCACTACCATTAACCACTTGTGTATTAAACATCTTTCCTGTTCTACTAACCTGTGTTACCTGTGCCTTTTTATATCTTGCAAGGTCCCTCATGCTAACTGCATCTATGCCTCATAATATGGATACCAGATTTTGATAAAGAGTATTTGTAACAGGTATTTAATGGCCTGTTCCATGTTTTACTTGGTTACATTAATGTACTTGGACTGCTATGGTGACTAATGTTGTTCTTGTATGTAATATTTTGAGGATTTTTGTTTCTTAGATTAATTTACTGAGTTTTGCCGTGATTTATAATGCTAATCTTTTAATAGCCGGACTTGCTTGGTTCAGTGCAGGTAGTGTACTATCGTTAACATGAAAGACTTACTTAAGTGCAATCAGATATGGTCATTTATATTAACTACTTAGCTGTTAGGAGTTTTGTTTTCCTCATTGTGTCTATATATTTTAAAAATCAGTATTAATATTACATTTGCCTTTTTGGTCTGGGTGGATTTCATGAGAAAGGGTTCCTAGAACCAGTGTGTTTTGCCTGTTTAACAAATGTAAAATAAAATAAATTAGAAAACAAATGATTTTCCCCTTGTAAACAAAGTAGCTATTAAAAGGCTGTAAAGATTACACACAGATTTGCATGTCTTGAGAGTGAATAGCTTTATATGTGGCCAGTAATGGTATTTGACTTTAAAGATTTATACTCCTTTCTTGAGTCTTTCCTGGCTACACAAGTTATATATTGAATCCTTTCATCAGTTCCATTCAGATCCATGTTCCTTGAAATATCTTACACTGCTCAAAGCAGACTTTTGTGAGGCCCTCTCATGTAATAAGTGTGTTCACCTGTGGTGACCTGCCTTTTTTGACTAACTTTACCATTCTCAAATTTAATATTTATCCCTGCCCTCTTTTTTTTTTGAGAATCTATCACAAAGTTATGTTTTATTCTTTTTACCCAATACATACTACCAGATGTTGCAGCTTGTTTGCTTATAAGTTTACCAAATGGCAGCTTGCACTAACTGGAGTGTAATATGTACCTCCTTTGTGTTACTGAACTGTAATTGTCCACAAAGCTTGTGTGTGTGAACATGCTGCCACACTGCTTTAATGATGTTACAGATATTACATTTTTCATTAACCTTTTCCTCTGTGGCCTGGGCTGATGGCTGAAAATTGTTATTAGCCAGTCCAAAGCTTGTTTTGATTAACTAAAATGATCAGTAGAATGTTTTTATCCTAGTCTTAACAGTGCTATTTTTTTTTTTGCCTGTAGCTAACTGGCTGTACCTTAGGAAGCTTGAGATTTTGTGGATCTGTCTTGACCACGCATGGATCCCGTTGGTTGAGTAACCGAACTAATGTACAGAAATTCTGTCTTGCTTCTTGTCCTTTTTTCATCTCTGTGTAATTTCATGGAACTCTGAAGCTAAAGAGAAATCTTAGTGATAAAGAACTAGCTACTTTTTAACCAAATTCTCTGTAATCATGGCTTCCCACAGCTGTCCTGGTGTATACCGCACTTATCAGGTCTTTTGCTGCTAGTATTATGGATATTGCTGTTAGAAGTGCCTGTGCTTTTTATCTCACTTGTTTTAATGGCACATCCAGTTACCTGTGCCCCCAAACACAAGGCTGTTTTTTAACTTTCTTTTGGCTTCCACGCTATGATGATGCACTGTCAACTCCATCTCCCTTATTCCCTTTTTTTCAGATGATAATTAGAGATATCAGTCTGGCATGGCCAAAGCATCAATTAGGTTTCTATCCCAGTAGGTGTTTGGAGGTGCCACCGCTTTCAGACACTGACATTTATCCAGAAGTCACTTTCTGCCTGCCTTGGTTTTAGTTTACATTGGTGTTTAAAGAATGCAGCCAACTGTCTGAGGGAGCGGGGCTTGCATATGTGTGTGTGTATATTTTCTACAAATTACTAGATTGTACCAAATAAGTTTGTAAAAATGAAACATATTGTGTGATTAATTATTCTAGCAAATGTTATATTATTACTTTTCCATATTAATGGCACGCTTTTTCACTTCTCTGTACTACATTTTCTTGTTTTAACTTTTGCAAAGCACGTTTTTGTAATCAAAATCAAATATGTACCACGTTTTATCATTGACTGTATTCTATTTTGCACCTATTAAAAGAAGTTATGTGTACCCACCATAGCGTTCCATGTTTATAGTCCATCTCTGCACACCTACATTATTTGCTGGATGGGTTCAGAGCCAATGCTAAAAAAGAAACTCAAGAGCTTTACTGGCTCAAAAACCGAGGCTAGCCTATCCCACATGAGTACCTCACGGCAATTCCCCAGATCTTGTTTTGCAAAGAAAGTAAAAAGGTACAATAATAGTCAGCAACTGTCAATAACTTGTACCCATACAAACAGAGAATACTTTCTGTGGCTCTTATCCATGCCAAGGTGGGCCATGGGACAACTACAACCAGGTTAGACAGCATAGGGTAGGAAGTCCACCAGTTCCTCCAGAAAACAGGAAGAGGGGATGGAGGGTGGGGGCCTCAAAGAATGTAGTCAAGATGGACTACAAACATGGAGCGTTATATGGTAAATTACGCAACTTCTTCTTTATGTTATGTAGTCCTATCTACTTGCCATTATTCTTGCTGGATGGGGCTGGTGTGCCTAGCACTGCCTTTATCACGGGTGGCTCAAGCGAAGAGACTCTTCCAGCACGGAGTGAACCCAAGGGATGGCCTGTTCCGGAGGCCAAATCCAATTTGTAATAAGTGACAAGGTATGGCAGGTAGAACTTGCCCAAAGAGTAGCTGCACCACTGGAAATGGTACATCCGAATTGGGAGTTTAGATCAAAAAAGGCACATAAGAAGTAGATACTGCTCTGGTTGAATGGCCTTTTACTTTGGCTGGTAATTTGTTTTGCCAGCGGCTTTGTCAACAAAGGGAAAATATACAGTCTGGTAACCATTTAGACAAGGTGACCCTTAGAAACAGGCTAATCCTTTATTTTTTATCAGAAAGGAAACAAATAGTTGGTCTGATTTTTCAAAAATTCTTTAGTCCTGTGCAGGTAAAACCTAGGAATTCTCCAACCGAACATCATTTTTTGTCAGTCTTTATTCTGGATTTGTTAGTATGATTTGGGAGGAAAACTGGTGGATTCGATAGTTGTGTTGAGATTATGCTCTACAGACATGCACCTTAGGAAGAAAGGGAAGGATTAGTTCTAAAGTGGAGACTCTATCCTTACTGGAAAACAATGTAAGGAGGGTCGAATAGGTGAGGGCTTATGATTCAGAAACTCTCCTAGTATAGCGTTATAGTCACTACAAAAGAATAATGTCTGCCAAGACCAAGAATTTCAGAATCCGATGAAGAGAGAGGGTTCAAAAGGTGGAGAAATTAAAAGTGCTAAAGAACTAGGACTTTAGATTCCAGGAGCTCCGGGTGGATTTTACCTGATTGGAGGTCTGAGAAGGACTCCTTTCAAAAAGTTTTAAGCATAACTTAACTTAACGCCGATAGGTAAGAGATGACGGCTAGCTGAGAACTCTAATGGTAGCAGATGCAGCTCCTTCATGGAAAAAGAATAGATACCAGGAAGGCCAGGATCGCATCTGTCCTGGGATTTGAAGGATGTCCAGAAGGGAGACCAATCCTCAGAGGGGGATCTGGGGACCCTTCGAAGCTCCAGCCAAATCAGTGTCTGAGCTGGCAATGACAGACTTCCGGGTGAGTCAATGTGCTTCCCTCTTACAAAAGTCTGTTCGGGGAAGCTCTCCAGTGGGATAATCTGGGGGTCTCAGAGGAGGGGACACACTCCAGTGGGGGGCTACTTGCTTGGGTCTCTAGTTCCCTACGGCTGGGGGTGGCGGGGTAGAAGAGGTTGCTACTGGTGGGCGCGCGCATCGGGTCCAAAGGCAGGACTTTGGCACTGGACCAAAGCTTTCTCCTATTTCAAGCGCTGAGCCTTGCCACCCCATTCCGAAGATGACCTCCACGTTCGAGGGAGATGGAAGGTCAGCTCCGAGCAGAGAGGACAGGTTCGAGAAGCAGATGTGGGAACCAAGCTCAGTTCGGGGCGAGCATTGAAAGGGAGGCCAGTTCTGAAGAGAGAAGCCATGGTGACTACTCCACTCTCAAGTGGTCGATTCGGAAGGCGTCGGCTCCCAGATCCACTTGGCTCAGGACTGCACCTCTGAGGGATAGGAGGTTATCTATTCACAGGAAACTAGGAAGTGCTAGCGGAACCAAAGGATCCAGCCTGGAAAGAACCGAGAAGTGTTTTGGGTCTGAGGCTTGAAACAGTCAGAGGAGGAGCGGTAGTCTGTAAATGGGGCGACTCAAAGCCTTTGGGTCCCAGAAGAGCCCAACTTTTTGACCAGAGCACAGGTCCACTAGGAGCAGCCTCTTCACCCGATGTCCTCATCTGAGGGTGTCCTGGAAGGCAGGTGGAGCTCAGAAGGAGATCTCCTCTCCTCTCTAAAATAGGCGGAGACCTCAGCGTCTGTGAAACAAAGACTGGATTGGTGCTTGAGATGTCTCTGCTATACTGAAGGTTGCCTCAGCACTGGAAGAAACTCACGACGGCACCAAGACCTTAAACAGAATGGGAGACCCAGAACTCCTTGGCTCCGTCACTGCAGGAGCTTTTAGACGCTCTCCGATGCTGGAACCAAAAGATTTTCTCTTACAGTTTGAAAGCTGTCTGAACAAATTCCAGAGTGTTCCTGGAAGGGAACTAGTCATAAGACCCCTGTCTATTAATTTCACGTTTCCTTTTCATTAAGAACCCTGTTGTACTGAAGGCATGGCAAAGAGTACAGGGTTCTTCTGTAATAGGAGCTACTCTCCCAGAACCAGTACACACACAGCATAATGTGACTGTCCAGTCAATGACATTATTTGTGAACTTACGTATACATTTCTTGAACCCCAAAGCGTGGTGTTCCTTATGTTTCTCTATCTTTCTCTTTGGACATGCTTTGACAGAAAACAAGGCTAACAACAATTTTTAATAACAATAGCACTAACATGTACCAACAACAAGTTATGAAGGGAGAAAAGGTTTTTTTTTTTTTTAAGGAAGAAGGACTAGCACTCTGGGAGGAAAGGCCCTCCTAATTTAAAACGAACCTTCTGGTCCTCTAAAATGGGCATTTACAATCCTAAAAGTGGAATGGGGATCCAGTCACTCCAACAACTTAATCACACACAGGTAACCAACAACTATTAAAAGGTAGAGAGTGTAGAAGAAAAAGGGCGAAATAATAAGATTTATCAAAAATCTTCTACTTGGCCAACGAGCCAGTAAGGAGACAACTTCTCGAAGCCTTAGCAGCAAAGCAGAGATCTAGGGGAATTGCAGTGAGGTACACCATGGGAATGAGGTTAGCCCTCGAGGCGGTAGAAGCTCTCAGAAGCTTTTAGTATGGGCGAATCGCATTGTAGAAATCTGCTCCAAACCCATCCAGCAAAAGAATTACGGCGAGATGATGGGGATTACATTAACATTAACTTTGTTTGTGTGGTCCAATTGGTTTGCCCCACAAATGCTTGGGATTTTTAACACATCCACTGGAAGCCTGGAAGCAAGATGCTGAGCTCTATACAAATTCTTTTCTCAAGACTGACCAAATGTGGGCTTAATTTTTTTGTATTTGTTATACACTCAGCATATATTTATAGAACTTCATTTTCTCCAGTTTATAGTGAAAATGCAGTCACCAAAGGTTGTTCATTTTTGTAGTCCTCAAGAATGCATGCCAAAGGACAGTAATCCGACAGGAATGACCATTAGGTGGAAAGTGGAGAAGCGAGAGGCAAAGAGATTTCAATTGGGGGCCCCCCTGTTTGCATTTCTCCCATGGTGCTCTATCCTCCCATTTGAGGTGGTGAGTTATAAACATTGTAATGTAAGTGCACCACATATCATTACTTTGGAGATAAAAGAGTACTCCTTTCTTGTAAAGAAAACCTGCACCTGGATACATGCTCAGGAATCAGATCCTCACATTCCAAATAGTCCATTGATTTTACATTACCTAACAGATATGTTGCATAAGGGTTTATCTTTTTCCTCCATAAAAATACATGCCTCCGCTTATCTCTGCACATTATAATACAGATCCTCCAATTTTTTCACATCCACTTCTGAAACAATACCTGAGGAGCAAAGAATTTAAGGCCCGCTAGGACTCCACCCATTCCTGCCTGGGACCACAATTATGTCCTGGAAAAACTTACTCTGCCTCCTTTTGAGCCTGCTGCCACATCCTGATATAAAGTATTTATCATGGAAGACTGTTATCCTACTGGCTTTAACTTCAGCCAGGAGAGTCTCGGAGTTACAAGTGCTCATGGCTGTGGAACCTTACATTATTTTTCATCAAGACTGGGTTTCTTTGAGGACTAATCCTACTTTCATGCCTAAAGTGGTTTCTAAAGTGGCTTTAAACCAAACTATTCACCTGCCAACTTTTTTTCCCTAATCCACAAAATAAGGGGAAGAGGATCTTGCATTCTTTGACGTGCACAGGCAGCTTCGCTTACCTGGACAGAACCAAGGATATCAGGAAACAAAACAACTGTTTTTCTTATGCAGCAAATTCCCAAGGCAAAGCTATTTCAAACAGACCATTTCTAAATGGATTGCTCATGGAATCAGATTTTGTTACTCTCATCATGGAAAGCAAATCCCAGGAAAAATTAGGACACACTCTACCAGAGCTGCTGCTACTTCAGCTGCCTTTCTCAGGGGAGTCCCTACCAAAGATATTTTGAAGCTGCACCTGGAGTTCAGTGCATACTTTCTCTAAGCACTTATAATCTCCTCATTATTCTAAGTCTAGGGCAGGCTTTTTGCTTCTGCAGTCTTACAAGGCCTTCTAGCTGCCCCTTCTACTCAATAACCACCACCTTTATCTCAGCTTTGGAATTCAACCCTACAGTGATGACTGCAACAGTGAAACACAATGAACATAATACAGTTGTGTACACTTACCATAAATGTAGATGTTCGAGTGTCTTCACTGTTGCAGTCTGCTACCCACCCTCCTGTCCCCTCTTATACTTTTATTGGTGTGGTTCCCTGCTTCACCCTTCTTCTGAGGTGTATTTGCTACAGGGTATGGGGTTTGTTGTATGTTACTTTTTTGTTTTACTTTTAGCCTTTACTTTTGGGCACCTGACATCTGGGGCAAGAAAAACTGGAGAACATGGCGTCTGCTGGAAGCTTTGTACCCCTGGCGCACTGACGTCAGGGGTGAGTACACAGCTGATGACGGACCCAGACTTTGGGATTCTGGCCGACCGAGGGCTGCCTGCCGGCAGGAAGAACCCTACAATGATGACTGCAACAGTGAAGACACTCTTAACATCTACATTTATGGTAAGTGTACACAACTGTACTTTCTGCCTGCCCCTCTGTCCACTTTCTGTCCATTGCACTCTTGCCTTCCATTTCCTTGCCCTACTCAGCAGTTCTTCCTCTGCTCTCATCCATCCTTTACAGCCTCACCCAGAATTTTCAGCATGCCTACTTCACTCCTCCTTCAAAAATGTCCAGCTTTGTCATTTTTTTTTTAACTCGCACTGTCCTTTTAGCAAACTGTGAAGTTACATTTTAGTACTTTTAATTGAATGTTTATACTACTCCCATGTATAAAAACTTTTAAGTTCTTTTTAAATATTCCTTATTTTCATATTGTGAGTAAAGACTGCCTGGAGCCTTGCGAATGTACATTGGGAACAGCGTCTTTAGGTACATCATGTTAGTGATATTTACAGCGAGTGGTTCTGAAACATAATGTTAACCTACTGTGAAACGCCTCTAGTTATGTTACTTTGCCTAGGTTGACAAGGTACTGCTGGACTTGGTGTACAAGTAGTGATATGGGTGGCGTTGACTAGTTCTGACTTTATTAAACTATCAGCATGTCTTATTTGGTCAACACTATCAATGACAAATGTTTGCTTGTGTGATAACCTTAAAAAAGTGTTCACATCTCCTGAATGCAAACAGCATTCAGGAGTAAATGCTCATAAACTAAAAGCTTCTTTGGTGGTAGTAGGTGGCTGCACCACCACTGGGAAAGGGGAGAGCCCCAGCTTAACAACAGTTCATTTTTCTGTGGAAAAATTGGCACGGGGGGGCACAAGTGATTGCACTGAGTGTCTATCACTAGTTTTTCAACATCAGATTTGACTTCAGCATCATCACATGCTTAGACCACTAAAAAGAATTTACTGAATACAAAGTTGAAGTGTAAATTGTCTGTTCCAAGATTTGTGATTGCAACTTGGGAGAGGAGTGTTAATCTGACTCTCATATCCCACAGCAAATGTCTGTAGTGTGTAGTTTTTTTCTGTGGTAATATACATCAAATGTGGCTGAGCCTGACTTCACAGAGCCTATTAATATACATTTGCCAGCATGAAATCACACTGAGCCCAGCCTAGCATGGCTTTAGGCTAGGATAATGTAATAGTTGCTGTCACCTATCTCTTATCTCCTGTTTACCATACAAAGAGGTAGAGATGATGGAATTTTATTGTAGTTGTATTTGTAGACTGGGCCTAGGCAATTCATTGTTAACCACTCTTTTTGACAGTGATGTTGAAAGCTCGACTTTGGAGAAAACACCATAACATTATTGAGGAATGGTATGCTCAAGAGCTGTCTACAGTAGGTGTCACAGTCACCAGCACTTCAATATAAAGGCATGTCAGAATTGGCTTTAAATGCCTTTTTTTTTTCTTGCAACAATTCTTTATGTGCACTTGCAAATAGTACAGTGCAGTTCAGGTGTACTGCACCATACACCCAAAGCTGTGGAACAATTCTGCTGTCTTCAGGAGTGTTTTTCCAAGGTGCATGGTTTGCAGGTATACAGAATGACAGCATTCAGCTTCACCACTTTCACATAATGTCTTGGACATTTGGCATTCCTTATATTTTGTTTGGTGGAAGTACAGCAGTCCGGAACATGACTTAAGTCTTCAAGGTTTTGGTAACTGCCTTTTAAAAGCTAAAAACCTGTGTGTTATGGGTGAGGACGACTTTCTTCATCGTTATACATGCGCCTGCTCAAAAGTTACATTTACCTGGTAGCCAGTTCTGCCAAAGTACAGGACCCCCCATTAACACTTCCCTGATGTTATTTGATAAATATATTGATATTGTTCATTAATACTGGCAGAAATGTTGGTGACATGAAGTCAGGTGGAATTATAGCTCTCAACTGTCCAGATGTTTGCCTCATATTTTTGGTGTATTCCTCATAAAATTTGTGGTTTTCTGGCAAATTACTAAGGATTGAAATCATTAAATAATGACATACATTTGAGTTTCAGACTTCATATCCTTCAGAAAAATGCACGCTAATGCAGATCTGACTACTCTAGCAACATCCTAAGTTTAGAAGAGCAATATTTAGAATCTGTTCCTATGTTTGGGCATTTATCCTCCATTATTTTAGGCTTTGTCCAGATTTTGTACACTATGAGGTTAAGAGGTATGGGTAGATGATATTCAGTGCAGACTTCTGCCTGAAGTAAATAAATAAATTTGTCTGTTGGTTACCTCTGTTTGAAAAATAAATCAAAACAAGGGCTTGTGCTTGTGATGTCTCGCTTGGTCTTGATCTTTATTTTCCATGATTCTGTCCGTCTCTCCCCACCCTACCCCCATTCTCCTGGCCTTCATGTCTTGCTGTTTTTAGTTCGTTCTCAATCATTTTCTGTCTTTTATCTCTCATTTTTTTCTTTATTTCTAATCTTGTTTACTGCTTGCATGTTTTCCCCCTCCCTGTTATTGTCTTCCTGTTTTTAACACCTTTATTGAATTATCACTTAAGGCACAGTCAAACATACATTTATATAAAAGAAAACAAATCATATTAACATGTTCATGGTTACGAATATTATACATCACATTTATTGTTGTGTTATATTATCTGAGCAACATTACATAAATTATTCAATTCCTGTCTTCACTTAAACCTCATTCCTCTGCCAAAACATTATTCTGCATGTATTGTTCCCACAATTCTGATTTTTTTCTGTGTAATTTACCACTTTCCTTTTCTAAAGATCCCACGTCCTGTTCTTTTATCAAAGTTACTATGTTTACTACTTTGAGTACAGTTGGTTTAGAGTTTGATTTCTATTTTCCAGTAATTGCACTTAATTTTCTTCTTATTGAGACGACTCCAGTACATACCAGTGTGTCATTGTGTTTCCTGTACAGTAGTTAAATGCCATCTACCTTTTTAGAGGCTGAATGATATTGATGCCGTACCTCTCAATCTCTTGGTGCAAGAAATCTGTAGAGAACCAAAAATAATAGGGAAACATAGGCCCCAAATCAGGGATATATTTTAAACATTGCTCTTAATAAACTCAGAAAATTCTAAATTAATTTTTGCATGTATTTTCTGAAGAATATAAAGACTAAAACTCAAATGTCTGTCATTATTTAGTGACTTCATTCTTCAATGATTTGCAAGAAAACTACAGTTTTAGGAGGAGCAGATAAAAATATTTGGCAAAAATCTGGTTATCCTGTGAAATTCTGGGCAGTTGAGAGGAATGGTTGATTTCCAGTTACATATTCAGTCCTGTAACATGTTGACGTCAGTTACAACAGAGTCTCTACATACTGTAAACATGTTTACATATTACTCTTGCTTTTGTTCTTGCTTGTCTTTGTATATGACAGCTCTCATCCGTTTGATGCTTGACTGATAATAAGCGCCTATTGGGTTCAATTATGTAGCCTACATTTCCAACGGACTCACATTAATGATGTTTTTACATCTTGATCCTACAAGGCTTGCAACTATTATAGCCACCCTGTCATTTTCATTATTTACTGTTGCATATTTTTAACTTTTATGCATTTATGTTCTCAGTGTTGAGAATCACTGCGGTGTGTTCTTACTATAGTTTTTCTTCCCTGGCCTATCACAGAAAATGAGCTCCACCAGTTGGATTTTTATACTTACCAGATTAACAAAATAAGCTTTTGAGACCATTCTTTTACTACTTACAGTTGGACTTGACTGATAAATGTATCAGGGTAATAGCAGAATGTGTTTGATAGAATATCTGTTTGTATGCTCTTTCTGCCACTTGAGTTAGTCTTGCACTGATCTGTTATGTACTTACTGTCAGTATTTTTTGACTGCAGCAGGGGAGTCTGCTCTTCTCTGATAAAAGATCCTTGGATCAAAAGGGCTGCAGATCAGTTCACCCACCAATTTAATGATTAAAATATTAAAACAAAGAACAGAATTAGCAGCATTATTGTTCTGTGCTAACTTCAGAAGTATGAGTATATTGAGCTATGTTACAGTGAGGAAGCTACACCACACCACACCCAACACTGCTTGTAACAGTAGAATTGTTTAGTACAAGTTGATTACGATCTTAAATGGATTTCTTCTGTAGGTGAAAATTGAAGGTAACAGCTGCATTTGTATGGTACATGCGATCTCTGCATGTTGTATCTGACTGCATGCAGCAGAGTCCTTGTCTGACTTCAGCAGAATCTGTGAATGACTGTTGTTGCAGATAGAGAACCCTGAATATATGGTGGACTTCAGCAGTCTTTGAAGTTAAAAATCACAGTACTTGGCAGAAAAGGGTAGTGGGGATCACTGTGGTGAGTAAATATTGTACCTTGCAGGAAAGTGTACAAAGAAAAGCCTGTAAGTAGTGAACTGCAGTAGATTTCTGTGTAGGGCCTCTCTTGTTTTCATGTTCATCATGTGACACCTGGGGATGGTGAAAAAGGATCACAGTCTTTTCTGGTAACACCAAAATTGGAGCAGTGATAATTCACCACATTCGGTTGTGGTTTGCATTGTGAACAGATTGGTGGTAGCTAGGAGTTAATGCAAAGAAGAAGGAGAATAAAAGAGAGTTGTGAATTTTGTTGGGGAGAGGATCTAAGGAAAATGTGTGGAGGGGTGGTCCTGTGGAGATGAAAAATGGAATAGACAAAGATATGCATCTGGAGCTTTTCTCCCTGGGCCTCCACTGAAAATTGGCTTTGTTCCAAGTGAAACTTTCCCAGTTAACAACTGTAAAATAAAAATAAATAAATAAATAGGATCACGGCTGTGATCATTCTCTTTTCCAAGCCGATTCAGACCATGAGATATGAAAGGGCAGTGATGAAAGCTAAACACGTGTGGGATTCTGTAAATAGAGAAGTGAGTTGATTCCAGAGATCCTGATGTTATCCTCACATCATACAGGAGGACATTGGTAAGCCTGCATCTGAAGCCCTGCATACTATTCTCCACTTCTGGTGGCCATAATCTAGATGGAAGCTTAAAGTGGGAGAAAGCATTCATAACAGAATTGATGGAAGGTTAATTCTACATTATGCATTTTCTCAGATTTTATTAAAAAGGTGAGGGGAATGGAAACAACTGATTCAAGGAGAGACCTAGCTTTATGTGGGTATACTAGATGAGGAAAATGGAGGAATATGATTTGAGCACAGCATGGTTTCATTTTGGGTAGCAGGTGTAATGGTAGAGTTGTAAGAAAAGGAGTCAAATGAATAAAGAATAGTGTTAAGGGGTAGTTGTATTTCACAGATGGTATGGCACATTGCTACAGAGCCACTGGCAGATTGCAAAGATGTCTCAAGATGACTGCAACCATGTGATTAAAAGTACAGGTCAAGTGGGTCAGCTGTGTAGATGGTGGCTGTAATGCTGTGGACTCGAGTATAAGATCCTCTGTTTTGAAGTTTGTTCATGTATCTGTTGGTGCATAGTTGGGCTGTGCTGAATTCAGAGATTGTGACATGGAATCTTCGTACGTGACTGTACCATGTTTCCTGAAGAGATGCCTCCTAAGCACTGATGGAAACCTCAAATGTTAACTGCTTGGCGGACAGGTTTGCATTAGCATTTGCCTGAATGTGATTGGGTCAGTTGTTTTGTGGAAAACAGCTTCAGAATGGTTTGACTCTCCACTTTGTCTTTCTGAATTATCTGGTTAGTTGCCTGTAATACTGATGAAACGTATGTATCAAACCTGCGCCACCACTTTTGTAGTGCACTGATGACTGCATTATAATTTTCTTTTGTTCAGTCCATTCTTGTCTGGTTTAAAATCATAGGGCATGCTTGTCTTTGGAAGAGATGCCCTTCATATTGCATTTGCTCAAAAGGCATAGGTGTTAAAAATTTCAAGTACATTTTTCATGTGGCACGTGTTGTTTTACATGTCCCTATTATACAACTTTCCTGGAATGCCCTGTAATGTCTAGGCACGACAAATGCTGAAATAATTCACAATAAGTGTTAGTTAATGTTAACAAATGATTTTGTAGATACTGTTAAGAAGTTTGGATTTTTTTTTTTCACTTCTAACTGTTAAGTATGCATCTCCTAACTGTTTCTTTAAAATGCTTTCCATCTGCTATGGCAGCAGAAATTTTCATCTGGCCTTGGCAAGGGGTACTGGTAAATGAACATGAGACACAGCCGTTGAATAAAGGCATTGTGCCTAGCAGTTTCATCTCTGAGGAGGTAGTGTGAGCACACTGCTTGTGTTCTATTCATCTAATTTCACCTTCTTTACATTTTTTGTGCGTCTTGCAGTGCTTCCTCATTCTATTAACCTTATTACACTTTCTCCTAATTAATCTTCCTTTAACACTAGTACACCGGGGGTTTCCCATTCACTTTGGCCCCCTTGACATTGCCTTCATGTTTGAGATAGGTCATCCAGTTCATACACCCCTGTGAGATTAAGAGAATAAATTCTTGTTTTCAGAATTGCAAGTGTTGGATTCTGTTCGAGCTTAAGGCTCTATTATATTACTCTGCCTATTTTTTCATGACGACATCTTTATAATCTTCTGACAAACGCTGCAAGTGTTAATGTACCTAATTTCATATTACCTCTAGGTCTGCAGAGCTAGTTTATGAAACCACACTTTGCTGCACATTGTCAGGTCATCAGCTTGTGCTTTGTAACGTTGCAAGTCTCCGTGCTTATTTCATTAGTTATTTTCAGCCTTAACATTTGATACATCATCTGATAAGGTTTTCTCCCCTGAACTGTTTTTACACTTCTGTAGGTTCGTATATTTTAAGTAGGTTCATATGTTTTAGGTTAGGTCATAGATGGCTTTATCTAGTGCCCTTCACAATATATAATAGTTTAATTTGTACTCTGGATGTTGACCATTTTTTTTACAAACTGCACATGTAGTGTTTCAAAAACAGCAGCAACATCACTTTCTTATTTATCACTATTTTGTGCATGTTGTATGGAAACTTTGACCTTGATACTGTTTCCCTTGTTTATTACTTCAGCACTGTGGGCCCTTTGTGTGTCTTCCTTTTGCTGCTTTACCAAGCATTGATAAAGAAAAAGGCACTTTTATAGGTTTTGTCCCTTTCAAGAGCATCTGTTTTGTTATTCAAGCATGATGTAATCCGACATCTCTTTACATCACTTTATATTGACCAGACTTTTTCATTTCTAAATGGCCAGTTCTGTTTGTGTTCTGCTTCTCTCACAGAGTTGTCTCAACTGAATATTCTAAGTATCCCTATGGGGATAGGTGATAATTTAATAAAATCTTTAGGATCAGTTGTATTGTTTTGGTACTAATAAATTGGAGAGCAAGTTATTAATCCTGCTAAACCTAGCCAAACAGGTACCATTTTGATTCTATGTAATTTACTTCAGAATTCCATGGTTTAAAAATGCAGCCTTCCACCTTCAGTTGTTTTATCAGAAACACGATTTTGCAATATTTATGTAATAATTACTTTTTCTGTAAGAGCAGCTTGCATATTTGTGTACTTTGACTTATGCCTTGTCCAGCTAATATTCCTGCAGTTTGTCCTTCCATTTATTTTTCTTATGTGCTTTAATCTAGTTTAAGGTCACAGAAACATTCCCCAAATCTCCCTTCCCCATAATATCACAGGCTGCTTTTGTTGTGAAATGTAAAAAAAAAAAAATTCACATTTACAGCCATTTGTTTGCTAGCTCTTCATGAATTTTTTGGTATTAGACCAAACGAACAATTCATTTAGATCCTCTGGATGGTTGGCAGTTTTTATCCTTAGTTTGCCTGCCTTGAGTTTATCCTATTGAACCTATATCGATTGGTTGACGAAAAATACAGAACTCTGGTGCTCTGTGGAAGTTTTAAACATTTTGGCTACAAATACAAAAAGCCCCAAGCCCCCCCCCCGATTTCAGAAGGGTCCGAGGAATAAATGTAAAAAAATATATAGTGATTGGCAGTTGAAAGTGCAGTGGCAAAATTGAGTAATGTCATTTGTATGTACTTTAAGATAGCAGTATTGCTAAGAATTCCCTTTACTCTGAGATGCAGCAGCCTTGGGGTTAGTATGTATAGATTCCCTTGCAAAAATGCTTGTAAACTATCTGCCTTTTTTTTGACAGTCTATAGAAGGTGCAACACTCGTGTTGATGGAAGTTTCTTAATTTTATTTATTAAAAGTAAGCCCTGTTGACTTATCCTATGTTTCTGTATCATCCTGTACTGCTCTGGTCATTCTTGGCTTAAAGCTTCTGGATGCTTGTTTGAAAAGCTCTTATGACATGTATGTGGAAGGGTAGAATCTAGTGACTAATTGTAGCTAGGATAGTGGAAACACACCCTTGCATTTTGCGTTGTCACAACCACAACTTCATACTTCACAAGGAACATTGTGCACTTGTTTAACATGTTTGTAATCTGCATGTGCATGGGTGAGCCCTAAGTTCCGGAAGTGCGCTGTTTTCAACAGATGTTCTCTGAACTGAAACCAGTGCCTAATGCTGAGTCCTCAACAATTTAGAAATGCATGTGACAGATGCATCTCCGTGGAGGTTTCGATGTGATAGTGAGAAATTGTAGTTCAAGCATTTTTTTTTTTACTCGCTTACAGGGAAGGAAGATTTGTGTAACAGTGCATGGTTGACACTATACACTGTGCACTTTTATTTCCTCGCTGTATGACAAGACTACGGAAGGATTTTTCTTTATTTGCTTTAAATTCAGCAGGTTTTGGTGTTTTAAATGCCCATTGATTGTGTGGGGTGCTGTGAACAGAGTTGTGTTTTACAGGTGTTGATACTCCTGCTACTCTTTGAGAAGGACATCTAAACAAGTGAGGAACCTTTGTAGACTTGCACACAAATAAGGACTTTTGTGGTATTTTCATACTCCATTTATGAACTTTGGAAAGGAGCTAACACCTACTTATATATACATATATACTTATATACATACAGAAAATAGAAATAACAATGTGTATATTAGAATAACTTTAATTACAGGTAATTAAGGGGAACCTTGCTTATATTCTAACAAGGAATGTTGAAACCATGTTTCAGCCATCTTCAAAATCTATTCCGTCTCTCATGCACTCTTATGGCAGCCCTGATTCCTTTACCTGCCTCTTTTATGCTCCTTAACCTGTTTCTTAACTCATGTTTCCACACCTTTCTGTTGTGTACATCTTTCACTACCATTAACCACTTGTGTGTTAAACATCTTTCTGTTCTACTAACCTGTGTTACCTGTGCCTTTTTTATATCTTGCAAGGTCCCTCATGCTAACTGCATCTATGCCTCATAATATGGATACCAGATTTTGATAAAGAGTATATGTAACAGGTATTTAATGGCCTGTTCCATGTTTTACTTGGTTACATTAATGTACTTGGACTGCTATGGTGACTAATGTTGTTCTTGTATGTAATATTTTTTTGAGGATTTTTGTTTCTTAGATTAATTTACTGAGTTTGCCGTGATTTATAATGCTAATCTTTTAATGACGGACTTGCTTAGTTCAGTGCAGGTAGTGTACTATACGTTAACATGAAAGACTTACTTAAGTGCAATCAGATATGGTCATTTATATTAACTACTAGCTGTTAAGGTTTTGTTTGCCTCATTGTGTCTATATATTTTAAAAATCCAGTGTTAATGTACATTTGCCTTTTTGGTCTGGGTCGTTCATGAAAAGGGTTCCTGAACCAGTGTGTTTGCCTGTTTAACAAATGTAAAATAAAATAAATTAGAAAACAAGCTGATTTTCCCCTTGTAAACAAAAGTAGCTATTAAAAGGCTGTAAAGTTAACCGGTGCAGGTCTTGAGAGTGAATGGCTTTATATGTGGCAGTAATTATTTGACTTTAAAGATTGCTCTTTTTCTTGAGTCTTTCCTAGCGCTACACAAGTTATATATTGAATCCTTTCATCAGTTCCATTCAGATCCATGTTCCACAAATATCTTACACTGCTCAAAGCAAGACTTTGTAGGCCCTCTCATGTAATCTTGTTCACCTGTGAGTGACCTGCTTTTTGACTAACTTTTACCATTCTCAGAATTTAATATTTATCCCCTGCCCTCTTTTTTTTTCAGAATCTATCACAAAGTTATGTTTTATTCTTTTTTTGCAATACATACTACCAGATGTTGCAGCTTGTTGCTTATAAGTTGCAAACCAGCTTGCACTAGCTGGAGTGTAATATGTACCTCCTTTGTGTTACTGAACTGTAATTGTCACAAAGCTTGTGTGTGAACATGCTGCCACTGCTTTAATGATGTTACAGATATTACATTTTCATTAACCTTTTCCTCTGGCCTGGGTGATGGCTGAAAATTGTTATTAGCCCAGTCCAGCTTGTTTGGTTAACTAAAATGATCAAATGAATGTTTTTTATCCTAGTCTTAACAGTGCTATTTTTTTTTTTGCCTGTAGCTAACTGTGTACCTTGGGAAACGAGATTTTGTGGATCATCTTGACCACGTGGATCCCGTTGGTGAGTAACCAGAGCTAATGTACAAGGAATTCTGTCTTGCTTCTTGTCCTTTTTTCATCTCTGTGTAATTTCATGGAACTCTGAAGCTAAAGAGAAATGTTAGTGATAAGAGCAACTACTTTTAACCAAATTCTCTGTAATCATGGCTTCACAGCTGTCTGGTGTATGCACACTTATCAGGTCTTTTGCTGCTAGTATTATGGATATTGCTGTTAGAAGTGCCTGTGCTTTTATCTGCACTGTTTTTAATGGCACATCCAGTTACCTGTGCCCCCAAACACAAAACATTTTCTTTCTTTTGGCTTCCACATATGATGCACTGTCAACTCCATCTCCTTATTCCCTTTTTCAGATGATAATTAGAATATCAGTCTGGCATGAAAGCATCAGTGGGTTCTATCCCAGTAGGTGTTTGGAGGTGCCACCTTTCAGACATGACATTTATCCAAGTCCTTTCTGCCTGCCTTGGTACTAGTTTACATTGGTGTTTAAAGAATGCACGCCAACTGTCTGAGGAACGGGGCTTGCATATGTGTGTATATTTACTACAAATTACTGAATTGTACAAATAAGTTGTAAAAAATGAAACATATTGTGTGATTAATTATTCTAGCAAATGTTATATTATTACTTTCCATATTAATGAACGCTTTTTTCACTTCTCTGTACTACATTTTCTTGTTTAACTTTGCAAAACGTTTTTGTAATCAAAATCAAATATGTACCCGTTTTATCATTGACTGTATTCTGTTGCACCTATTAAAAAGAAGTTATGTACTTACCATAACGTTCCATGTTTGTAGTCCATCTTGCCTACATTATTGCTGGATGGGTTCGGAGCCAATGCTAAAGCTCAAGAGCTTTTACTGGCTCAGGGCTAGCCCCTATCCCATGGTACCTCACGGCAATTCCCCAGATCTTGTTTGCAAGAAAGTAAAAAGGTACATAATAGTCAGCAACTGTCAATAACTATGCCCATACAAACAGAATACTCTGTATTACTATCCATGCCAGGTGGACGGACAACTACAACCAGGTTAGACAGCATAATTGAAGTCCACCAGTTCCTCCAGAAAACAGGAAGGGGGATGGAGGGTGGGACGCAAGAATGTAGTCAAGATGGACTACAAACATGGAACGTTATGGTAAGTACATAACTTCTTTATGTTATGTAGTCCTATCTCGCCGTAATTCTTGCTGGATGGGAACAGTGTGCCTAGCACCTTTATCCCGGGTGGCTCAAGCGAAGAGACTCTTCAGCACAGTGAACCCAAAGGATGACCTGTTCCGGGAGGCCAAATCCAATTTGTAATAAGTGACAAAGGTATGTGGTCTTGCCCAAGTAGCTGCTGCACAAATGGTATCAATTGGGAGTTTAGATCTAAAGGCATAAGAAGTAGATACTGCTCTGGTTGAATGGCCTTTTACTTTGGCTGGTAATTGTTTGCCAGCAGCTTTGTAAGCAAAGGAAATACAGTCTGAAGCCATTTAGACAAGGTGACCTTAGAAACAGGCAATCCTTTATTTTTATCAGAAAGGGAAACAAATAGTTGGTCTGATTTTCAAAATTCTTTAGTCCTGTGCAGGTAAAACCTGAGAATTCTGTGAACATCATTTTTTTGTAGTCTTTATTCTGATTTATTAGTATGATTTGGGAGGAAAACTGGTAGTTCGATAGTTGTGTTGAGATTATGCTCTGAACATACCTTAGGAAGAAAGGAAGGATTAGTTCTAAGTGAGACTCTATCCTTATGGAAAACAATGTAAGGAGGTCGAATAGTGAGGGCTTGCGATTCAGAAACTCTCCTAGTATACGTTATAGTCACTAAGAATAATGTCTGCCAAGACCAGAATTTCAGATCCGATGAAGAAGAGGGTTCAAAGGGTGGAGAAATTAAAGATGCAAGAACTAGGTTTAGATTCCAGGGCTCCGGTGGTTGCCTGATTGGAGGTCTGAGAAGGACTCCTTTCAAAAAAGTTTTGCATAACTTAACTTAACATCGATAATTAGAGATGACAGCTAACTGAACTCTAATAGTAGCAGATGCAGCTCCTTCATGAAAAATAGATGCCAGGAAGGCCAGGATCTGTCTAAGGATTTGAAGGATGTCAGAAAAGGAGACATCCTCAGAGGGGGATCTAGGGGACCCTTCTGACTCAGCTAAATCAGTGTCTGACGTGACAGACTCGGGTGAGTCAATGTGCTTCCTCTTACAAAGTCTGTTCCGAGGAAGCTCTCCAGTGGGATAATCTGGGGAGGTCTCAGAGGAGGGGGACACCTCCAGTGGGGGCTGCTTGAGTCTCTAGTTCCCTACGCTGAGGGGGTGGCGGGGTAGAAGAGGTTGCTACTGGTGGGACATCGGGTCCAAAGGCAGGACTTTGGCACTGGACAAAACCTTCTCTATTGCTTCAAAGGCCTTGCCACCCCATTCCGAAGATGACCTCCGTTCCGAGGAGATGGAAGGTCAGCTCCGAGCAGGAGGGACAGGTTCCGAAGCAGATGTGGGAACCAAGCTCAGTCGAGCCGAAGCATTGAAAGGGAGGGCCAGTTCTGAAGAAAAGCCATGGTGACTATCCCTCTCAGAGTCGACTCGAGAGCGTCGGCTCCCAGATCCCTTGGCTCCAGACTGCACCTCTGAGGATAGAGTTATCTATTCTGAGGAAGCAGGAAGAATTATCGGAACCAAAGGATCCAACACAGAAGAACCCGAAGTGTTTGGGTCTGAGAGCGAAACAGTCAGAGGAGGAGCAGTAGTCTGTAAATGGGACGACTCCAAAGCCTTTGGGTCCAGAAGAGCTAACTTTTTTGACCAGAGCTGGGTCACAGAGCAGCCTCTTCACCACCCGATGTCCTCATCTGAAAGTGTCCTGGAGGAACGGGTGGAGCAGAAGGAGATCTCCTCCTCTCTAAAATAGGAGACCTCAACGTCTGTGAAACAAGGTCGATAGTTGGTGAGTGTCTCTATGCTGAAGGTTGCCTCAGCACTGAAGAAACCGACGGCACCAAGACAGAAGCAGAATCGGAGCCAGAACTCCTTGGCTCCGTCACTTTAGACTTTTTAGACCGCTCCGATGCTGGAACCAAAGATTTTCTCTTTACAGTTTTGAGAGCTGTCTGAACAAGTTCCAGGTGTTCCTGGAAGGGAACTAGTCATAAGACCCCTGTCTATTAATTTACGTTTCCTTTCATTAAGAACCCTAGTACTGAAGGCATGGCAAAAGGTACAGGGTTCTTGTAATGAGCCTCTCCCAGGCAGTACACACAGCATGTGTGACTGTCAGTCAATGACATTATTTGTGAACACTTGTCACATTTCTTGAACCCCAAAGCGTGGTGTTCCTTATGTTCTCTATCTTTCTCTTTGGACATGCTGACAAGAAAACAAGGCTAACAACAATTTTAATAACAATAACACTAACTGTAACCAACAGCAAAGTTATGAAGAGGAGAAAAGGTTTTTTTTTTTTTTTTTTTTAAGGAAGAAGGACTAGCACTCTGGGAGGAAAGGCCCTCTAATTTAAACGGGCAACTACGGTCCTCTAAAATGGGCCGTACAATCCTAAAAAGTGGAATAGGGGATCAGTCACTCAACAACAATCACACAGGTAATAACAACTATTAAAGGTAGAAAGTGAAGAAAAAAGGACGAGAAATAATAAGATTTATCAAAAATCTTCTACTTGGCCAACGAGCCAGTAAGGAGACAACCTCGAAGCTTTCGCAGCAAACGAGATCTGGGGAATTGCAGTGAGGTACCATGGAATAGGGGTTAGCCTCGAGCCAGTAAAAGCTCTCAAGCTTTAGTATGGGCCGAATCGTAGCTGAGAATCTGCTCCAAACCCATCCAGCAAGAATTACGGCGAGATAGGATTACATAACATTAACTGTTTTGTGGTCAATTGGTTGCTTTACAAATGCTTAGGATTTTAACACATCCTGAAGCCTGGAAGCAAGATGCTGAGCTCTATACAGAATTCTTTCTCAAAGACTGACCAAATGTGACTTAATTTTTTTTATGTTGTTATACCTCCAGCATATGTTATAGAACTTCATTTCTCAGTTTATGTAGTACGAGTCACAAAGTTGTTCATTTTTGTAGTCCTCAAGCATGCCAAAAGGACAGTAATCCGACAGGAATGACCCTTAGGTGAAGTGGAGCGAAGGCAAAGATTTCAATTGGGGGCCCCCTGTTGCATTTCTCCCATGGTGCTCTATCCTCCATTTTGGTGGTAGTTATAAACATTGTAATGTAAGTGCACCATATCGTACTTTGGAGATAAAAGGAGTACTCCTTTCTTGTAAGAAAACCAAGTATTCTCTTTACTGAGATTTATTGTGTCCTTGGAGTTTGTGTGTTTAATATGTCAATGGTGGTTTAGACACCATATCGGAAGGTTGCCGGGTGGGTACAGATTTCACAAAAATTTGTATTTTACTCCTTTGCCTCATGTCTTGTTGATTTAATAGGAGTGTACCCCAACAACACTGTTAACTTAAGTATACTAACAGTAAAGTTGCTCTGGCTCAGCGTACATGTTAAGGTATGTTCAGAAAATTATATTTTCTATTCAGATCTCCCACTGTGCAATAATAGTTAATGTGAGCAGCAAAGGGCAGTTGGAAATGTGTTCATTAAGAATGCAGAGAGGCAAGTATGGCATAGCTGGCAACATATTTTCGGCAGTTCCCCAAAACACATTAGACCACAAAATAAAATAGATGCTTATGCCCAAAGTTGTATAGCGGTAGGTGCAGTACATTAATTTTGTAAGCTTAACTTCAAAAAGAAACATTTGAGTTGATTCTAACTCAATTGAATTACAGCTTTGATGGAGTAACAGGCCTGTTCAGCATATGAATGTGTACAATAAATCAAAAACATCAACTGTCTAACATAAAGCTCAAAGCTTTTAACCTCAGACTGTTAAATGACATGTGCTGTTAAAAGTTGAGGTGCTATCACCTTGTATCATGCAGTTGTTCATGATTCCTCACTGACTCAGTGGCATTTGGGATTATCTGCCAAAGTGGGTAACCCAGTACTGGCCAACTTTCAAAAGCTCAGACTCCCCTCCGTTTCACTTCCTGTGACAGCTGATTGGCTGAGCATATCCTGAGAGGAAAGCCTACAACTGTCTCAGGAAGTGAATGTTCAGTCTTTGCCATCCAAAGAATAAAGTTCTCTGACTCTTCATTTGTGGCATCTAGTGCTGATGTCTCTGGCTTACTTAACATGGTAAGTCCCATACAGGGACCTCTTTCCTTTCATTTTATTACTAGATTTATTATTTTTCTATTTTAGTTTATTTCAAAATATTTTTGTTTTTGTCAGTGTTTATAGTAATTTCTGTAGAAATTTCTGCTTGTAGCAGTGTTTATTTGGCTTCGGTCTTTGATAAATATTTGTTTTTCCTATTTCTGAGGAAACTTTCAGTATTTCTCTCAGAAGTATAGTGTGTGTGTGTGTGTGTGTGTGTGTGTGTGTGTGTGTGTGTGTGTGTGTGTTGTTAGACACTACAGGCCTGTCTTTACTGTTCTGCTTTATTTTTATTTTTTGACAGGAAAATGTTGCAAAACTTGGATTTGTCAACATTTATACATTTACTGTATGTATGATTTTCCTCTGTGTGTTTTTAACACCGGATCACAATTTTACTGCAAATGAAGTTTTCGTTTTGTACTCTCAACATGGTAAATCTTTTCCGGCATGGTTGTGGCTAACTCAAGTAGGGCCTTATCCTCTTTGATCTGATGGCATATTGGAAAGGGGTGGACTGTAGAAGCATTCTAGAAGCATTAAAATGATCCTCTGTTCATACCATTACAGAGCACGCCAAATTATTCCTTTTCATGGTCCAGAGCAGGATTTGCTAGGACTGTTCTCCAGAGGCTCCTGGATCCCTTATCATTCCTTCTCCCAGTAACATTTGGAATCTACTCACATGCCACTAAGGGCAGTGAGAATGATGAACATAGTACAGTTGTGGAAATCCTACTTACATTTAACAGTAGATGTTCAAATTCCTCACTACCTCAGTGGTAGCACCCACCTGCCATCCCCCAGATTGTGTATAGTTGTGCTGGGTTTCAACCTATTTGATTCAATTGTTGCAGTTGTTTTTTATATGGTATTGTGATTGGCTGTGAATTTACTCTTGCTAGATGATTCTAACTACAAGTACTTTCCTGTCCTTTTTTGCAGAAGTGAAAAAGTCTGAGCAGTCCTTGCAACAGCCGTAGGCTTCCCTCTCAGGATATGCTCAGCCAATTAGCTGTCACAGGAAGAGAGAGGGTGGCAAGTCTGAACTTTTGAAAGTTAGCCAGTACTGGGTTACCTTGGCAGATGACCCAAAATGCCACAAAGACAGTGACAAATTCAAAAAATCTACTGTTACAATTAAGTGGGACTTGCAGAACTGTACCCTGTTTTTCAGTTTGTAAAGCAACAAAAGCATGTTTGGAAATATAAACACAACATTGAGAACCTTTAGGCATTGTTATCAGAAGAACAAAAAGTATAGTAAATATTTAGGGAAGAAAATGAGAGAATATTTGTGTGTATACCTGCCTGTTCTACAGACAGTTGGTCCAGTGATGTAATCCATCTTTACACTGTAGGTCAGCCAGTTTGATGATGCATTTGTGTGATCCCTCTGAGTGTGTTTAGCTGTACTAAGGCCAGACGTAACCATCTTGTTAAACATCATTTCCATGTGCAGTAATAACTTAACTGCTCCCAGTTAGGTAAGGTAAAGATACAGTGAAAGAATATGCCTCAGTTAAGCTGCTACTGGAAGACAAGGATAAGCATGTAGGCAGTTATGCGACTTAAGTAAAATGTTAGGCTTGTTCTAAGCAAACATACAGCAGATGGTTTCAGCAGAATGCAGGCCAGCTAAATACAGTGTTTCTGGAAAGCAGCAGCAGTGTATCAGAAAAAGAAGAGAAGGTTTTACTGATATCTTCCAAATAAACTAATGATTATGGGCAAAATAACAGTTAAAATACACAAGATAGCTGAAATGAAATGTGTAAGAAAGGTCAAGACAGCATGAAATACTATCTTTCAGCACCCGTGCCAGTAAGTCAAACATGGGACTCCCAAGTTACTCAGACCAGGGGGAAGGGAGGGAGCCATGTTAGCACCTCCCATGATAGCAGTACAGTGGGTGGATGATCCTTCATGGAAAAGGTCAGGCAGGCTTGCATTGCTGAAGCAGTATGAGTGTCCCTGTGTTGGGGAGATGAACATGTGTTGGACCATGCATGTTTGTGCCAGATGTGTCTGCAAGTTATCTGGTGGGGGTGGGGGATGGCTGATCCATCTGATGTACAGACTGGCCTGCTCCCTCCTTCTTGACTTTCAACTCACATGTGGGGTGAAGGTTGAGGAGCCTCAAGGGAATGAGTGGACCTCTGGTCCATCTCCTGCTGTGGCAGGAGGTCTGTCATTTATTCTGATGTGGGTGGTAGTAATGAGCCCCTAAGGCAAGCCAGCCTGGTGGTCTAGTGGGATAATGCCCAGACTGCAACGCAGGTGATTAGAGATGTTCATCGTGTTTCACTGTTGCAGTCATTACACTTGGGTTATCCTGCTGGCAGGCTACCCGCAGTCGGCCAGAGTTCCAAAGTCTAGGTCCGGCGTCAGCTGCTATCGCCTCTTCCCTGACGTCAGTGTGCCAGGGGTATAAAAGATGCAACCGACGCCATTTTCTCCAGTCTTTCTTGCCGCGCGGTGCCCGAAGCAAAAGCAGATGCTGCCACGTCATGTTCTTCATTCCACATTGCAGTCCTAACCCAATAATAGTCCCAAGGTCCCGCGTCATCTAAGTGCGTAGTCTGACCAGTGACGTGTCGCGCATGAAATGCGCATGGACGCCCGTCAGTCTATAAATTGCCGGTGATTCAGCAGCGCCAGATCGGCAGCCGTTGGTTTTGAGCAGAAGCAGTGCTCTGAAATTTTCTGAATTCTCAGTTTTTCACAAGAAATTAAAGTTGCCGTTGGGGAAGTTTTTTCTTTTTTCTTTTTCTGCCCGGATGGATGATGTTGTGGTATGAAAAAGTTCTTTTCTTGTGAAACAGGGAAACAGATTTAACATATAAGATACCTCATACCTTGTTTGGGGCCTGGCCTGAGCACGACGTTGTTGGATGCTTATTCTTGTTGATGTCGATTTAAACTAAAGAAAAAAGAGAAGGGAGCAGGTTAGTTTGGGGAAGTTAGGGAAGGGTTAAAATGTAAATATGGTCGTGCTCCTCACCGGCCATAAAAAGCGGCAGGACACAAAGCAGCAAGCAAAGCCTTGGAAGGAAGGAAGAACATGTCGGTTTCGATGAAGGCCAAGGCTCCAGCGGAGAGGTTCTGCCAGAGTTTCTTTCTTTTCTGAGTCTCAGGGACTTTACTGTGGATGTGATGTGTCCTCTCAGGAGGGAGGTAGGCCAGGGGGGGGGGGCTCTCAGGTGGTTGTTCTTCCCTCTAAGGTGGGTTAGAGCCTCCCCCCCTTCTGTTTCCAAGGCTTCTTTGAGAGGCCAGGTTTAACTTACTTCAGGGGGGTTTCTCCAGCTCTTCAGGATCTTTGCCTTCCTCCTGATTCTGAGATTCTGATGTGGATGATTCTACTCCTTCAACTTCTCCTCCTGAGGATTTTCTCTTCAGAGACTCTTCATTCCATGAGGGATTTTTTAATGGAAGATTTCTGAGATCTCTGAAGGGAGGAAGCTTTTTTTGTTTTTTGTTTGCTTAGGCCTATTAGGGCCTCCTGTCCTCCTGTGGAGGATGTGGTGGATGTTGCTTCAGAGAACCCTGAACCCCCCCCTCCTGCCCCAGTTAAACCAGATAGGTATTATATAGGATAGGTAGCTCATAAGTATCTAAGCTCTTCTTAGGGCCTAGGGGAGGAAGAGGAAGAGGTTCAGCCAGGGGGTGTAGGTGTTAAGGCTTCTGTTGTGTTAACCCTGTTCTCCTGAGGCAAGGGCAAGGGGATAGATGGGATGGGGAAAGTACTTCTTCCACTTTAGCCATGAAGGCATTGAATTGTTTTGGCTCTAAAGTATCAAAATATAAAATAAAATTATCTCCTTTGAAGTCTAGTCTAAGGTGATGCTCTCAAGGAAGGTAGTGAGTGTAAAGAGTTGCAGGATTTAGTTCATGTGTCTGAACAGGTGGTAGGTACAAAACTGTACTTTTGCAAGTGCCGGTCAGCCGACTCCTGAGATTTTCGAAATCGAGTTTCAGAACCGAAGTCTTCAGTAAAGCTAAGTACCCCGTTGGGGAAACTTTTTCTTGCTCCAGACCGATGTCAGTAAAAGTTAACAATTGTATTTCTTGTGGGAAGCAAATACCTCATAAGGGCTTTCACTCTTACTGTATTCCTTGCCTAGGCCCTGACTACGACGTTACTAGTTGTCAGTTTTGTGCTAGATTTAACAAACGCACTATTAAGCGTCGGTTTGATTTTGCTTTACATTACTTTGGCCGAAGGTTTAACTACATAATGCCGTCAGAACAACCGACGACCGGAATTCATAAAAATCGCAAAGACAAAGAAAAGGACAGGCATCCGAGGTCCAAAACCGACAATGAAGCCTCTTCTAGGCCAGTCGCCGGTTCTCAGTGAGGTACTTTCGCAGCCCCTGACACCTGCTACCTCAGGGCCACAGGCTGTATCCGACTCCCACATGGAGACACCTAGGCCTCTGGAAACTCAAGGTATTGGGCCTGCGTAAACTATTTCCTCAGATGGGTCTGGAGCCGCTGAGCAGGCATCGGCTTCTGAGGGTGTTTTCAGACCTTCACAGCTTACTATTAAGTCCACTGCAGCAGCCAAGGCAAAGTCAAAAACACCATTAAAGACAAGGAAACAAGTACAGCATTCTCCTGGACAGTCATCCATGCCAAAGAAACAGATGCTTAAAATGGCCGAAGACCTAATTACTTTGATCAGGGGTTCCCATCCCCCTCCTGATAAAAGGCCTAGGCAAGACACTGACTAGGATTCCTCTAACCAGGTTTCTATTTCCTCTGATTCCTCTTCAGATCAAGGATATTCTCTCCCTCCGTATGAGGACTCTGATGCAGAAGAAATCTATACCTTCAGCCTCTGCACCTGAGGATTATTCTTTTGGGGAAACCCTGCACAACATGAGGGAGCATTTCCATTGGGAGAGCCAGGATTACTCAGAATCCAAGAAAAGGCACAGAGACTTTCTTTTATTGCCTCAGCACAGGCCCCTGGCTATCACTCCTGTGCTTGATATTGTTGATGCTTGATATTGTTGATGTTTTCTCTGAATCCAGTCTGTCTCCTGATTCTTTACCCACTGCAACAGTCAAGCCAGACAGGTACTACAGGGTCCCTGACTCTTATAAATTTCTTTACAAAAACCCTGCTGCGGACCCAGAAACAATTTCTCAGGGTCCCAAAGGGGTTAAGGCTTCCACTGCTAAAAATCCTGTCCCCTCTGATAGGGATTCCAGAGCTCTGGATAGATGGGGGAAAAAAGTTTAAACTTCTGCTACTTCAGCTGTAAGGGCTTTAAACTGCCAGTTTCACATGCTTAAATATCAACAGTACCTCATGTCCTTGTTAAAACAGAAAATGTTTACAAACTCAAAGTCCTGACATTAAGGGAATGCAGGATTTATTGCATGCAGCTGAACATGTGGGAAAACATACTCTTCAGTGTGGTTTTGATTCATTAGAGGCTTCTTGTAGAGCCGCAGTTATAGGCTCTGTCATTTGAAGGCATGCTTGGTTGAAAGAACAAAGTTTACCTGAACATGTTAAAGTAAAATTATTGGATGCTCCACTACAGCATGATACTTTGTTTGGTGTTAAGGCAGAAGAGGTGTTAAAGAAAATGGAGGATAAAGCAAAATCAATGCAGACAGTAAAGGATTTCTTACAGGTTCAACCACCTAGGTTTAGCAGAAACTGGCCTTCATAAAATTGGTCCTTTCCGGTGTCAGACAGGCCACAAAGAGGCAGATACAGATGCCAAGAGGCAGATCCCAGCCCCAAGGCTCCTACAGACCTAAACACTGGGGTGCTTCAGCCCCCAAATGAGGAGAAGACAAATCACAACCTTATAGGGGGAAACAGTCCCAATGACTTCCCTCTACAAATGCCAAGCACTTACCTTTTGGCAGCACCCCTATGGGGAAAGCTAGCACCTTTCTCACAAAAGTGGCACATAATTACCCAAGACAAATGGGTACTGAATATTGTTTCTCAGGGTTATAGGTTCCACTTTCACACCCTTGCAAAATCAAAAGGTATGCCGGACCTGCCACAAAACCAATGGGCAGAGGCACAAAAACAAATTGCTGCTCTCATGGACATGGGAGCTATTCAAAGAGTACCACAGCAAGAACAGGGACAAGGATTTTACTCAAGACTTTTCCTAGTACCCAGAAAGGACAAAGCCTGGAGACCAATACTGGACTTGTCAATCCTAAATACTTTCCTGGATGTTCCAAAATTCAAAATCCAAAACAGAACAGGACCCCAACAGTAGCCAGCAGAAAAATATGTTAATCCCCCAAAAAAACACTTTCTTTTAACGTAAAGTCAATTTAATGAAAATTTTTCTCACGTTTTCGTCACTTTGAGTAAAGTAACTTCTTCAGACACACAGACGAACAGTAGTTACACAGTTTCTACAGCATTAAACCATGTAACATGAAGTCATGTGACTAATAGCAGCAATGAATTAAAGGTGCAGAGCACAATAATTCAATCACTATTAAAGTAAATCTTAAAACTTACATATTACCTCAAATAAGTGTGTATGCAATCAGTATACAATATACATTATATTACTGTCATTAGTAAAAAGTTAAAAATACACTATCGTGTAAGATCTTTTAATTTAAGCAAACATGAAATATTACAATTCTCATTCAAACCAGGCAAGCAGAAAGCATTAAGTGCTAACTGCCATTCTAGTTCTCGTACCTCTAATAGTACTGAATATGGGCCACCTCTAATGTCAGGAAGTACCTGGTCAGTAGCTTGGAACGTGAAACTATTTTATACCAGATTTTTAGATGACATCTGTTTGATTTTTAAAGGAAATGAATCACAAGCTAAACAAATGATAGATTACTTTAACTCTACTACACCATTTTTTAAATTTACTTACACTTTTCATACTACTAGTATTGACTATTTGGACGTGAATATAAAAAAAGATATAGTAAATAGGAGATATGTTTCCAAAATTTATAGAAAACCTACATATTGCAACTCCTATTTACATTTTTCTAGTGCACACCCTTACAGGCAAAAACGTTCCAATAGTGAAAGGTCAACTCATTAGAGCCGCAATGATGTGTACTAATGAAGATGACTTCAATTCTGAATGTCAACTCTTAAGAGACATGTTTTGCAACAGAGGCTACCCGGTTAGTTTAATAAATGACTTAACTGAAGAAATCGTAAACAAACGGAATAGAGGTATAGTTCAACCACTCTTGACCTCACCTTCCGTTGTCATTGATGTTAACCTGGTAGAGTCACCTCCTAGCCAGGTTGCCATTCGAACTACACAGTCACCAAACCGTGACTTGGTTACCTTTATAAAACTTTCAATGACTCAGCAAACTAGGGTGAACTCTTTATGCAATACGTTTATAACCACTTTTAGTAAAGACAGTGACCAACTTAGATTAATTCTCCACAAAAATTGGAGTTTCCTTTATAAGGACTCTTCTCTAGTTGACAGAATTGGCTAGTCACCCAGTATTGTTTATAGAAGAGGCACTAATTTAAAAACTTTTTTTTGAAATTAAAAGCACTAAACGTACTTCTAAACTTAGTGGAACCTTTATGTGTGGAGCATGTAGGATGTGTAAATACATAAAAACAGGTAATTCCTTTAGAGTATTGAACACATGTAAATTTTACATCAACCATAAGTTGAATTGTGAGTCCAAGAGTGTTGTTTACTTAGCTTCCTGTACTTTATGTCTGGCTTTCTATATAGGGAAAACGGACAGGAAGCTTTATGAGAGAATTTACGAACACTCTTATGCGATTAGCAAAAATAAAACAGAAAATGCTTTAGCAAAACATGTTTCATTAAATGGTGGACATAGTTTCACATTTCAAGCTATTGACCAGGTACTTCCTGACATTAGAGGTGGCCCATATTCAGTACTATTAGAGGTACGAGAACTAGAATGGCAGTTAGCACTTAATGCTTTCTGCTTGCCTGGTTTGAATTAGAATTGTAATATTTCATGTTTGCTTAAATTAAGAAATCTTACACAATAGTGTATTTTTAACTTTTTACTAATGACATTAATATAATCCTTGTATAGTGATTGCATACACACTTTTTATTTGTAGTATGTAAGTTTTAAGATTTACTTTAATAGTGTTTGAATTATTGTGCTCGGCACCTTTAATTCACTGCTGCTATTAGTCACATGACTTCATGCTACATGGTTTAAATGCTGTAGAAAATGTGTAACTGCTGTTTGTCTGTGTGTCTGAAGAAGTTACTTTACTCAAAGTGACGAAAACGTGAGAAACATTTTTATTAAAAAAAATTTTATTAAATTGACACTACATTAAAAGAAAGTGTTTTTTTTTTTTAGATTAACATCTTTTTCTGCTGGCTACTGTTGGGCTCATGTTCTGTTTTGGATTGTTTGTTTCTTCCGCCCAGTTTATTTGTTTGTTCCAAAATTCAAAATGTTAACACTGCAGCAACTTCTACCCATGCTGGGCAAGAAGGCTTGGCTAGTTACTTTGGACCTCAAGGAGGCATACCTGCATGTCCCAATCAGACAATCTTGCAGAAGATACCTCAGATTCATAGCTGGCTCAATGCATTACCAATTCTCTGTACTGCACTTTAGCTTATCTACTGCGCCCAGGGTCTTCACAAAATGCCTGGCACCAGTAATCGCATTTTGCAGACAAAGAGGAATTCAAATATATCCCTACTTGGACGACTGCCTTATTCAAGCAGAGAGCAAGGACGTTCTTCTAAAACATCCGGCGTTTGTAAAAACATTACTAATTTGCCTAGGGTACACAGTAAATGAAAAGAAATCAAAACTAGTGTCCTCTCAAGAGCTAATATTCCTGGGTGCTAGCTTAAATACAACTGCCCAGATGGCTTATCTCACACCAGACAAGCAAAGGCAACTGACTCATTATTTTCAAATGATGGCAACAAAGACCCAGCTCCCTGCAAGAAAAATTCTGCAGGCCCTGGACTTCATGGCGTCCTGCTTTCTACTAATTCCATATGTAAGACTGCATATGAGGAAACTACAATGGTATCTAAAAAGTGTTTGGACTCAACATTGCCACAGCCTGGAAACAATAATAACTTTAATTCCCTGCCTACAGCAGGAGTTTCTATGGTGGTCCCGGGCCTGTCACCACAACAAGGGACAGCCTTTCACCTTACCCACAGCCAGGCAGACAATAACAACTGATGCATCGGATTATGCCTGGGGGGCACACATGGCAGGAAAATGTATTCAGGGCATGTGGCCCAAGGAACAAATGCATCTTCACATCAATCAAAAAGAGATGCTAGCTGTACAGAATGCCCTGACAGCTTTCAAGGACCTACTACATCCAGGACAACTATTAATAAAGACGGACAATACCACAGTTTATGTGGTACATAAGCAAGGGGGCACACATTCCTACCCCCTCTGCAGGCAAGCCATGACTTTGTGGAACACAGCACTAACTTATCAAGTACATCTGCAGGCACAATTCCTGCCAGGAATGAAAAATACACTGGCAGACAAACTAAGCAGAAATCTCATGTATCCTCATGAATGGAAACTAAATCCACAGGTCTTCAGCATGATAACAAGGAAATGAGGACGGCCAGACACAGATCTTTTTGCCTCCCCTCACAACTGCCAACTACAGAAATTCTGCACAAGAACGTATCACTCACAAGCATGGAAAGTGGATGCTCTATCATTCAGCTGGAAAACCCTGACAGTTTATGCCTTCCCTCCACTGCCACTTCTTCCCAAAGTGCTCCTAAAAGTCAGACAAGAGAAGCCAAAAATGATCCTGATTGCCCCACACTGGACACGACAGCACTGGTACCCAATCCTAAAGAGCTTGTTTCAAGGCCCAGCCTGGCCTTTACCTCAAATTCCTCATCTTCTGACTCAACAAAACAATCAGATTCTGCACAGTCAACTCAGAACCTTAAATCTGGCTGCATGGCAAATAATATAGCCACGCAGACCATACCTCTCTCTAAAGCTGTTATTGATGTCATTTTAGAAGTCAGGAGGCCCAGCACTAGGAAATCTTATGCAGAAAAATGGAAGAGATTCTGTGCTTGGAACCAGGCACAAGGGCTCGAACCACTTGTTCCAAATATACCTCAGATTTTACAATACCTAACTGAGATGCTGGACAAAGGCCTATCCTTCTCATCTATTAAGATCCATGCCTCTGCCATTTCAGCTCATTACAATACGGAACCTCCTATTTTTTCACATCCACTACTAAGACAGTACCTCAGAGGGGCAAAAAACATAAGACCCCCAAGGAGAGCACCAATACCTACTTGGGACCTCAATTTTGTTTTAGAAAAGCTCACACTGCCTCCTTTTGAACCAGCCAGCACAGCTGATATAAAATTCTTATCATGGAAAACTGCTCTGCTCCTAGCAATAACTTCAGCAAGAAGAGTCTGAGTTACAGGCATTAATGGCAGTGGAACCTTTCATCATTTTTCACCAGGACAGGGTCTCTCTAAGGACAAACCCAACATTCATGCCAAAGGTAGTTTCCAATGTGGCTCTTAACCAAACCATTCATTTGCCAACTTTCTATCCAAATCCCCAGAATAAAGGGGAGAGACTCCTGCACACTTTGGACATGCACAGACAGCTACGATTCTACTTGGACAAAACAAAAACTTTCAGAAAAACTGAGCAACTGTTTGTAGCCTATGCTGCAGGATCACAAGGAAAGCCTATCTCAAAGCAGACAATTTGAAAATGGATAGGACACTGCATTCGCTTCTGTTATGCACATGGCAAATCAGTACCTAAGGGCATTAGGCCACATTCTACCAGAGCAGCAGCCACTTCAGCAGCCTTTCTCAGAGGAGTACCAACCAAAGACATTTTAGAAGTTGCAACCTGGAGTTCAGTGCACACTTTCACCAAGCACTACCACTTACCTCTCTATTCTAAATCCAGAGCAGGCTTTGCCACTGCAGTTCTGCAGGGCCTGGTAGCCTCTCCTAATCCTAGTTAGGCCCAGCCACCCAACCTCAGCTTTGGGATTCTACCCAAGTGTAATGACTGCAACAGTGAAACACGATGAACATAGTACAGTTGTGTACCTACCATAAATGTAGATGTTCGAGTGTATTCACTGTTGCAGTCCAGGTTACCCACCCACCATCCCCCTTTTCATTGCTGGGACTTTTCTGTACTTCTCAACTCTATACAACCTATGTGGTGTATTTGCTTGTAGATGAAGGAAATGTTTATTTTAGTAGATGCATGATTTTTGGCATAATTTTTTTCAGCCTTCCTATCTGGGGGCACCTGACATCTGGGGCAAGAAAAACTGAAGAAAATGGCGTTGGTTGCATCCTTTATACCCCTGGCGCACTGACGTCAGGGAAGAGGTGACTGCAACCGACGCCAGACCTAGACTTTGGAACTCTGGCCAACTGCGGGTAGCCTGCCAGCAAGATAACCCAAGTGTGATGACTGCAACAGTGAATACACTTGAACATCTATATTTATGGTAGGTACACAACTGTACTTTTCACTTATGGCTTGGGTGCCTGACGGAGCTTGCAGGGAGTATGGGGCAGTCTGTCCTGGGAGGGAGGGGGCCTACTAATGTCGCTGTCTGGAGGCTGGAGCTCAGGTAACAGGCTGGTAAATGGGAGGATGACAGTAGCATACCCACCTCTTGGCCCAGGGGTTGGAGATAAACACTGCAGCTCCTCATTGCTCAGTTAATCGTATACAGATCTGCTGAGCATGCAAGGGCAGAGATATAGGGCTAAGAAAAAAACAACAGCCCTGCAGATGACAGCAGTACTCCTGGTGAGTTTAATGCCTTCAGACATGGAAGAAGGACAGGGGTTTATGGAGTATAACAGGGAGAGATGCTTGAAGATAGTGAGTGCTGGCCAAAAGAAAAAAGTGGGTCCCCTCAGCCAGGCACTAATAGGTTGTAGAACTCCTGCCCTATCCGGGGTTGAGTCCACATTCCTGAAGCTAAGGCCTAATGAACCCCTGGTGGAGCACTTCCCATTCCTTAGGAGGAAGCACGAATATGTCATTTGGGTGAAGGCAGAGAGGTCATTATGTAAGCCAAACAGTTGGAGATAGGATTAAAAAAAACTGCTATTTCATTTAATATGTACTTAATTCACAGTCCGGCACATTTGAACTAAAATGATTATTTTAGGAAGTTGTAAGATATTTCTGCTAATGTTAGACATCAAACGTAGTTCAGTGAACAAACAAGAAAGAAAGCAAAGCCTTATCTTTAAATTTACTGGAGCCCAGTTGGAAAAGATGCTGAGTGAGAAGGAGGGAGAAGAATGCAGGTAGACATTCCATGTGATAATAAACAGTGGAGTAAACCTTTTGTCTAAACCATGAATGCTTACGCATTCCACATATGGTTATGTTTATAACTTTTGTCAGATCTGTGATGGGAACAACTTTACCAGTCATCATTATCATCCAAGTTTTTTTTTGGGGGGGGCACATGCTGTTGGTTACATCCTAAGTGTCAGTACCTGAAGCAGGTTGTGGACCAACTGACATGCATGTGGCTGTTCAGGGCATGTATTGCTGGACCATGACTCTTGTCTCAGGTAGGTCCAGTATTGGGAGTTTAGTTGCAATCACTGATCGGCTTACAGCCTCCCTTGATGCGGGCTGCCCCACCTGTTTCGAAAGTCTGGTTCACCAGACCTGCCGTTAATCTGTGGGATCTCTTAGCCTTGTATAGTTTAAGTGAACTTAATTTCTCCCTTGACATCTCTGTATCCTCTTAGTGCTTTCGGGCTGATGGGACCCTGTAGAGCATACGATAATGTAATCTATCACTTTGGTAGCTCTGTATCCTCCTAGGGCTTTGGCATGAGGGGGAGCCCCGTCTTCCACTTTCCCCTTCTATATTGAGATTGCCATTGTCCTTGTAAATGTTCTGTGACTCCCACCCATGAGGGGAGACATTTTTGGACAGCTGCATGGACAAATTTTCTTTAAAAGGGGTTCTTCCCACAGTGAGTGGGTTCTGGGGTTAACTAACAACCTGTTTCTAGGCACCTTGTAGTGTCTAGGGGGTTCCTATTCTAACTTAATGTCTGGGGGAACTGGTTCTTAGAAAACACTGGAAGCTTTATTACTGGACATAAGTCTTAGCCTCTTAGCACAAAAAATTGGCAAAGGCCCAAAAATAAGGACAGATTTTAAATATTGTTGTTATAAACTTTGAAAAGTTGCTAGAAGAGCATGTTTTGTGTCAGCATGCATTTTTCTGAAGGATATGAAGTCTGAAACTCAAATGACTGACATTTAATGATTTCAGTCCTTGATGATTTGCCTGAAAAAACACACATTTTATGAGGAACAGGCCAAAAATATGAGTCTGAAATCCAGATGCTCTGTGAATATCAGGACAGTTTAGAGGTATGCCATTAGACTATGCACTAGTATCGTTTGCTTCTTTTAAGGTAGCTCTGTTATCTAGATCTTGCATGGTCTGTCCTTGATGTGCACCAGATGAAAGCACTCATCTCAATAAATGTATATGGTTTTGTGTGCCTGATACAGCCAGTGCTCAACTTATTTCATTTTATTATGGTCTGTTCTTGGCAGATTTGCTGAGATGGCTACAGGGTTCCCTGTCTAGACTATCGGTCATGTTCGCAACATTAGAGTTTGGCCTTTTGGTTTGTTCATTAGTTTTCATCCCTCTGCACAGTCCTTGTTTGGTTCTCTGATTCCCTGGATAATTTTTCTGCTCTGGAATGAACTCAAACATAAGAACCATCACAAAGGCTCATTTTTGTTGGATATAACAGATATTGGTTTTGCTGTGTCCGTTGTCGACGAGGTCATCTTTCTGTCCATCTACCAGTGAGCAGTTCTTCCATATGGCTTTGGCTGCCTGACTGTAAGCTGGAAAAGTGTATACTTGTGTATCACATGTTAGTATGGTGGTACCAAGTCATCATTTTTAATCTTGAGTTGCAGTGTGGTGCTCACTGGTGACAAGATATTAAACTGGTAGGAGTCTGGCAAGATCGAGCTTATGTGACATTATAGCATGCATTGTTACAGGTTTGCATCTTTCTCTCAAAGTGGAAACTACTTCTGGAAGAAGATGCTAATTGCTTTTTGGTGGAAAGGATAAATCCCCTCCACAGGAACCATCAGACAGATTTACTTTTACCGGTAGTCTGGCACATCCTTCTGTTGCTCAAGTCTGAATTGCTGAAGTCACTCGTTGCACAGGTTTATTACTGTAAGGAGTTATTGGTCTTGTATTTGTGCTTGTTTAACATGAACATGAGTATGTGCATTCTCTGAACTTTCAGAAATCTGGGGAAAGAATGATCCCATATAGAGACTTTTGTGAGTGTTTTTTTCTGTGCGGTATAGTTTTCTTGGGATGAGAATAAAAATGCAAAAGGGTATGCAGGGCTTCCCTCCTGCAAAAACGTTAAGTTTTTCAGAATGAACTGTTTGCATGTAAACTACACAAGTTTAAGTACGTGTTATGTTTGTTTACTGGAGTTATCAGTTTCAGGAAATATTGACTCAGGGAATTGTGATTGAATGTTTTGATGAGAATTTGGTGAAAATGGTGATATCATCCTTTATCTTCCTGGTGCCCCTTCCCCTCCTTTTCTTTGGGCTTCTCTAACTCTTTATCTAATCTTCATGAGTCATAGATTGTGAGCAAGTCTTTGACAAATATTCTTGTATAAAATCTGATGATCTGTGCATACTGATACTGCACTGCATATATCTCCTTGTATTTAAACATATTTTTAATCACAACTGTTTGTAAATGATGTGACAGATGTTATGGATATCTGAATAATAGAACTGCTGTTTGTGAGTGAAAACTGACTGTAAATGATGAAGCAATGCTAATGATGAAGTGGCAGGTTGGCATATTGTTAAGGTGTAATACCTTGCAAGCATAGGGTGCGGGGTTTGATACTCGCATGGGATAATTGGCTAGGCTTAAAATGGCCTCCAAGGACAGTTAGCCTAGTACTAACCTATGATGACCATTATGTCTATATCAAGGAACTTTTTCTCCCTGGGTAAACGAATGTCAATAAATAATAAACTCAGCATTCACTTATCAGTTATTTGCATGGTACTATAATTGAAAGTTTCAGGTCCATGTTTGTAATTCAAGTTAACGGATAAATGCGCTTTACAAAAGTGAATCAGTTCTTGGCTTTCAGTGACTGAATAGGCATCTAATACAAAATATTGGCATATTGGTATCATTGGCTCTCTGCAGCTGATACAGTGCAGTATTTGTTGTGTTTTGCTTTATTTCTGTGATTTATTAATGAATATTAGGTGGTTATCTTGAGTAGTTATGAAATCCCTAACTCTATCCACAGTTTTAAATGCTAGTTTTCCAGGTCCATCACCTAACATTTAGATTGCTTGAAGCTGCCACTGGTTTGATGTACCTCAGTGATGATAATTTTGACAGATAATTTTACAGTACTTTTCTTGCAGTTTGAGAATTGGTGATTATATATAGTTTGCAGTTACTTGCAGACTTTTCTTGAAATGCAGCAGTTCCAGAAATGCCTCGGGTTGTAGCTCCCACGTTTCTTGTCAGTTTTATTGTGTATTACTTTCCTCTGCATGTCTGTAGGTGGTTACTGGGCTATTGACCCAAATGTCTTCATAAGCCTAGCCGAAT
This sequence comes from Protopterus annectens, assembly GCF_019279795.1. Classification (NCBI taxonomy): domain Eukaryota; kingdom Metazoa; phylum Chordata; order Ceratodontiformes; family Protopteridae; genus Protopterus; species Protopterus annectens. Next base: position 567,542,100 of record NC_056739.1, on the reverse strand, counting down.
GTAAGCAATATAATACTGTAGAAACCCAATATAAAGGATATTGCCTGAACTCGAGATCTTAGTTAGCAATGACTGCCCATATCTAGGAGGGTCATAGGTGAAATCCCTGGCAGGAATTTACGGTTTACCATCCAGTCATTCAGGCTACGCTTAAACAGGGTCATAGGGGGGCTTTGTTTGATGTGAATTGGTAGCCTATTCCAGAGGAGTGGCAGCCTCTGAGAGACATATTTGTCTGTCCAGCAGGTCCTATTTATGTTGCAGGCCAGGTTAGGGTCCCTGAAGCGTGTGACTCTTTCCCCATTTGACTTGCAGATGTGCAGAATTTCCTTTAGGTTTGGATCTGAGACTGATCTGTAGGCCAGGCACAAGTCTCCTTCAAGTAGTCTGTACACTACTGAGTACAATGACAGTCACTTCAGTCTTTCAGTGTATGACATTGTGCTGGAGACCCTGAATTGTCTTGGTTAGAAATGTCTGAGGTGTCTCAAGTTGCTGCTGGTGCCTGGTAAGGTACATACCAAAGGGAGCATTGTACTCTATTATTGGCTTGATGAGGATCGAGTACAGGGATGTTATGATCGGCTCTTTGAGGCAGTGCCTTAACAATGAGGTGGATGTAAGTAGAATGCCCTTCCTTAATAGAATAGATATGGTCAAACTTTTTTTAGGCTACAGTCAACTTGAATTCCCAAGTCTCTCACTACTGAGTTGTTACTTAGAGTATTATTATTTATATGATGGACTGTGGGGTTATCGTTTTTACAGAAGGGGATGATGATGCATTTTTTTACATTGAGTTTGAGTCCATGGCTTCAGCACCGATTATTGATATGTACAAGTCTCACCAAGATGTGGCTCTAATACACAGTACAGTGGGTAGACTGTGCCTATGGAACTAGATCGTACCTCTTGAACCAAAGCATGGCTGTGGTAGGCATTACCATGGGTGGACAGTGCCTGTGGAATTAATTCCTACCTCTTGAACCAAGCAACTGATGCATGGAGAATTAAGTTTATAAATCTGTAGGTAGGTTACTAAACATGTTTATTCAAATGTTGTATTTCTAATGATTTTTGTGTATTCTTGACTTTAGGTGTCCAGTATAGGACAAGACAGTGATGCACAGCTAGGTTATATCAACAAATTTTGTGAGGCATATGAAAGTTAGTGAGATGTTTTGTTATTTTTACAATTGAGTAGTGGATTGAAGGTTCTTTAGCAGGTTGTGTGGAAGTGACATGTGAAAGTGCATGGCATGCTCAAGTAATACACTGTAAAAGGAGGGGCAGCACATTGGATAGAACTGTCACCTTTCAGCAAGAAATTCCCTGGTTCGATTCTCTGCTGGGGTTCCTTCTGTGTGTAGTCTACATGTCCTCCCTGTGTTCGCTTGGGTTTCCTCCAGGTGTGTTCCCACATTCCAAGGACATGCAGTAGGTGAATTGGACACTCTAAATTGACCATAGGTGTGTGTGTGTGTGTGTTTGTCCTACCCGTAACCATCTTTTTATATATGTCAGATATCCAGAGAGACAGAGATATACCACAGTAGTTGTTAGATATTTGTAAACTTGTCATTTTTACAGCTCACTGTTTAAAAATGCAATCTAGAGATGACCACTGGAGGAACACTCATTGTCCAACAAGAAATTGCAAGTACCTTGGCTTTCCCCAAGCATATCAGAGTATCCTCCAGATAAGGACCAGACAAAGGGGAACCAAGTAATTTCACCAAATAGCAGTTTTTAATTTTTAAGCTCTACTTCATGCACCCCACCATGGCCTTTCAGAAAATAGACCACAATTAATGTAAGTAAAATATTCACATAAGCTAGAATCCCTTGGCAAACCTTCTTTGCCCTTATTTTAAGTCATCAGACCAACAACATCTAAATAGTTTATAATCCTTAACCACAGAAGACTGTAAAGCATCCCTGTTAGAATATTAAACCAGACACATCTTAAAAATGTTAGCCCCTTAATAATATGCCCAAAATAAATAACCGAAAAAAATAACAGCTGGTTGTTCCACTGATGTATAAGGATGAAGTCATAACAGACCAGGTGACCCCAGCTTGATTAGTAACTATGGCATCGGATAGAGTGGTAGGTAGGATGAGTTTACCAATGTTGGATAGAGCATGCATGCTGATGAGGGCTGATTGCTCAAGCCGTGGGGATGAGTCGAGCTACAATGTGGCCAGGCTTGAACATGCAGGATGGCTGAGGAGTTGTGGCTGCTTCAGGGCCCAGGGTTGGCATATCCTCATAAACCTTTGCTCACAGTAATTGGGCCTAGGAAAAATGCCAAATTAATCATGATATGACTGCTTCAGTTTCTCTGTTGCTCTAATGGTCATATGGGGGGGGGGGGGGTTGCAGCCTGCTTAACTGTTCTGTTTTAGAGGGACAGAGCCTGTCTGAACTGACATCCTGGGATGGTCTCAGGATGAGGGGTCTGTAGGACAAGTTGAATGATCTGAATGTAGTGGTAAACTGGCAAAAAGAAATTCAGAATTCTGTAATCCAGAGATAGTATTACATTGAGTACAGCTTGTTATGTAAACATTCTTATAAGAAACATTAAAAGACTTGTTATATTGTAAATACAAATGTACACCATCATGTGTCGACTATATAGGATCTACAGTCATTATGAGGAGAAAAGAAGATACGTGATTTGCAGTCCCTAATGTCTGTTTTTACTCCCATGTCAAGTATTTATCAGTATAACATAAACAGACACGACAGTCTTGCATGTTCACGTCCATGTCCAACTATGCTAGAGAATTTTTTTTTTTTTTTTTTTTTTTAAGTAAGATTGTTTTCTCTTCCCTTTGTATCATTCAAAGCTAAAATAAAAATGAAAAGAGCCTGTGATTCATCATCAGTTTGCATCTAACAGTCAACTTCATACTTGTAGGAGAGACGGTCATTGCAGTTTAACAGCTCCAATGTTATGACAGCTTTTGGTGGGCACTTTTATGGACTTTAATGAAGAGATCTATGACACTTTACAGTTTGATGTTTGGCTTTGCTTTCAGAGTGGAATGCCTTTCTCCCATGGCCAGGCTGATATCACCTATCTTCAAATTCCTGATATGTAGAGGGCATCCATTTCTGTGACCCCCCCCCACACACACACACACACACACACTGCCCCAACAATGGCAATCCAATGTCCACACCACAGACTGCCAGCAAGGAATCAGCCCAGAGTTCAGTCTTTGACCTGAAGAATTCAAGCGCACTTTAGGGAGTCTGAACCTTATCAAGTTGTGCAACTGACCCTGAAACCACTTGGTTTGCCATGCTTTCAACTTCCACCAAAACTGCCCCATCTTCAGTCATTTTCCTCATATTCCTTACAGCGCATATTTAAATTACATTTTTGGTCTTTAGAAATCTACTATCATGAATAGGAGTGACCTTTTAAGGCAAGCCACTTCCTGAAGCTCTTCAGCTTACCACTTTTAACATTTCTGAAATGTGAGACATTGTTTGCAAACTTGAGGCAGTCTAGCACAGTGTTGCTGATTAAAGATTTACTCTGCTCACCAGAAAGTACATTCCTTAGTACATTTTGAACTCTCTACTGTACATTTCTTGCAGGCATTTTAATAACTTCAGCCCATGTAATTTTCTTTAAGTACTTCAACTCTGTTCATGATGTGCAGTTTGTTGCATGTAATGCAGCGTTCTGATATTCTTTGTCGTCAGTGTTGTGATACTGATGTTTGGTCTTTCTGCCATACAAAGGTCTCTACGACTGGCTTGATTTTCTAGAGTCTGTACATCATCCCTAGCCAGCAGACATCCAAGGGCTGATATCTGGTCATCTGGGCATAAGGAGGTCATCTGATGCCTTCTGCAGTTCTTTCTATTTATGTACTCTGATGTGATTTGCCGTGTATACAATACACTCGCAGTCTGTTGGAAGGTTCATTTTTTTCCAGAGTTTCTTCTCTCCTCCAGTCAGATAAGTACCCTGTTAGGGATTTTCTTTTTTTTTAAGTTAATGTTTATGAAGGTTAACAATTGCTTGAAGTGTGGGAAGCAAATTCTGCATAAAGGTTTTCACTCAATGTGTCTGTTCTTTTTGGGGCCTCAGCATGTCTCAAATTGTCCTGATTGTACTAAATAGACCCTTAAATGCAGGGCCGAAGAACTAGTTTCTCATATGGAGTCCTCAGTTTTGTTTCCCTCTGTGTCTTCTCAACCCCGCGCTTCATCCAGCATTACCCACCCTTCAAAAAAAGTGCAAAGACAAAAATTTCAGTAAAAGACATTTAAGGTATTGCCATGTCTTGGCCCATGCTACCAAGTATACCAACAACTAATATGAGGTGCCTTCCCTGCCCCCTGGTCTGGCAACTTCTAGGTCGGAATACTCTGGCATGACTGCTTGGGAGGTTGCCGTGGTTTCAGGCGTACCGCTTACTACTTCATACATCAAGATAGCTCGGGTCTGAGGTCATTCTGCAGGCCACACCTTCCGACATTCATGGTTAAGGTACCAAGGAAGATATCTTAACTTCCTCAGCCTTGGAAACTGCATTCTCTAGTTACTTTGACAAAATAGATGCCTAAACCAAAAAGTAACAGTCAGCCTTCCTCTTTAACTCCCCAGTCCTTTGCCACTTCAGATCAAATCGAAGCTCAAGACCTCATGAAAACTGCCCAGGAGTTCATGGCCTTTGTGAAATCCAGGAAACTAAGCCGCACTCAAACTACTACCCTTGAAGCCTCCCCATCCAAGAGATCCAAGGAGCAGGCTTTTTAAAACGATTCACAATCCTCAGACTCTGAGGACAAAGAGGCATTCTCCTATTCTGAGCAATTTCCAACTTATCCTTATCTGGACTTGGACTCGGATGATACTCTTATCTGCCTTTCCTTCAGAGGACCTCTTTTCGGAGATACCCTTCATAAAACAAAGGAGGAATTTAATTGAGAAAGCAAGCACTTCACTCAAGCTCAAGTTCAGGCTCATGATCGGGAATTACTAATTTTACCTTTACCTAGACCACTAGCTACCACCCTGTTCATGTCGTGGTTGATGACATTTTTGTAGACCTGTCTTTACACCCCGATTCTCTGCCACCTTCCATCAGGAATCCTGACCAGTTTTACAGAGTGCTCGATTTGCACATTGTCTAGTTATACCCTAAAGTAGATCTCCCAGTAGTTTTTACTGAATCCCCTAAAGGGATTCCAAAGGGTTTAACTAGACATTCTCCAGCTAATGACAGGGAAGGCAGACTTTTAGACAAGTTTGGCAAGAAGGCATACACTTCAGCTACCCTTTCCTTGAGGGCACAATTGCCAATTCCACATGCTGAAGTACTTGGAATCCCTTCAGGACCAAATTATTACTAAGGCAGAGACTGTTTCTGACAAAGTCTTGTCTAAGAAAATTCAGTAGATAACTACAGCAACCTTACAAGTTTCCAGGCACCCTTTAAAATGTAGGTATGATGCCACAAGATGCATCGTGCCCTATGCTAGCCAAGACGACAATGGTTTTCCCTCCCTTTGATCCTCTAAATGGAGATTCTACCCTCTCCCACTGGAGATGGACCTTCTCAGCCAAGTTAAGGGGTCAGGATTCCATCCTCACCTAGCCACACCCAGACAGACAGCCTGGAGAATTGGGTTTTAGCACCAAAAAATGTCAACTACTCCTCCGAGGGTTACTAGCTGTCCTTAAGGAGGCAAGGAAACCCATCACTGAAAAGTCATACCTAGCAAATTGAAAGAGATTCTTCATCTAGTGACATAGCAAGAGCACCATCCCTCTTCAGGCAGACATCACTTCTGTTCTGCAATACCTTTTGGGTCTGTTCAGTCAGGATCTTTCTTATTCTAACGTTAGGCTGCATGCTTCTGCGATCATGCTTGTCTACCCCATTACTCCCCCCCGCACCAGAATCTATTTCTAAAAGGGGGCATTCACTTGACTTCACCCAGAAGGAGCCCATTTCCTACCTGGATCTCAATTATGTGTTTTTAAAACTCACCCTGCTTCCCTTTGAACTACCATCATCTGCCTCGCTGAAGATGCTTACTTGAAAGACCACCTTACTAATTGTCATCACTTCTGCAAGGAGGGTATCAGAACTTTCTCTAAACCACACTATCCACCTGCCAGTTTTCTTTCCAAACCCTCAGAGCAAAGCAGAGAAAATCCTTCATTCTCTGGATGTATACAGACAAATCAGGTACTACTTAGACAGGACAAAAACCCTAAATGGAGCAGAGCAACTGTTGGATGTTCATCGTGTTTAACTGTTGCAGTCATTACACTTGGGTTATCCTGCTGACAGGCTACCTGCAGTCGGCCAGAGTTCCAAAGTCTAGGTCTGGTGTCGGTTGCTGTCGCCTCTTCCCTGACGTCAGTGTGCCAGGGTTATAAAAGATGCAGCCGACGCCATTTTCTTTAGTCTTTCTTGCCGTGCAGTGCCCGAAGCAAAAGCAGTTCACAAGTGCCGGTCGGCCGACTCCTGAGATTTTCAAAATAGAGTTTCAGAACCGAAGTCTTCAATAAAGCTAAGTACCCTGTTGGGGAAACTTTTCTTGCTCCAGACCGATGTCAGTAAAAGTTAATAATTGCATTTCTTGTGGGAAGCAAATACCTCATAAGGACTTTCTCTCTTACTGTATTCCTTGCCTAGGCCCTGACCATGACATTACTAGTTGTCGGTTTTGTGCTAGATTCAACAAATGCACTATTAAACGTCTGTTTGATTTACTTTATTTTGGCCGAAGGTTTAATTACATAATGCCGTCGGAACAACCGACGACCGGAATTTATAAAAAACGCAGAGACAAAGAAAAGGACAGGCATCTGAGGTCCAAAACTGACGACAAAGCCTCTTCTAGGCCAGTCGCCTGTTCTCAGTGAGGCGCTTTCGCAGCCCCTGACGCCCGCTACCTCAGAGTCACAGGCCGTAACCGACAGCCACTTGGAGACACCGAGGCCTGTGGAAACTCAAGGTATTGGGCCTGCGGAAACTATTCCCTCAGATGGGTCCGGAGCCGCTAAGCAGGCATCAGCTTCTGAGGGTGTTTTCAGACCTTCACAGCTTACAATTAAGTCCACTACAGCAGCCAAGGCAAAGTCAAAAACGCCATTAAAGATAAGAAAACAAGTACAGCATTCTGCTGAACAGTCATCCATGCCAAAGAAACAGATGCTTAAAATGACCGAAGACCTAATTACTTTAATCAGGGGTTCCCATCCCCCTCCTGAAAAAAGGCCTAGGCAAGACACTGACTGTGATTCCTCTGACCAGGTTTCTATTTCCTCTGATTCCTCTTCTGATCAGGGATATTCTCTCCCTCCCTATGAGGACTCTGATGCAGAAGAGTCTATACTCTCAGCCTCTCCGCCTGAGGATTATTCTTCTGGGGAAACCCTGCACACCATGAAGAAGCATTTCCATTGGGAGAGCCAGGATTAATCAGAATCCAAGAAAAGGCTCAGATATTTTCTTTTATTGCCTCAACACAGGCCCCTTGCTATTCCCCCTGTGCTTGATATTGTTGATGCTTTCTCTGAATCCAGTCTGTCTCCTGATTCTTTACCCACTGCACCAGTCAAGCCAGACAGGTACTACAGGGTCCCTGACTCTCATAAATTTCTTTACAAAAACCCTGCTGCAGACCCAGAAACAATTTCCCAGGGTCCTTAAGGGGTTAAGGCTTCCACTGATAAAAATCCTGTCCCCTCAGATAGGGATTCCAGAGCTCTGGATAGATGGGGGAAAAAAAGTTTACACTTCGGCCACTTTAGCTGTAAGGGCTTTACATTGCCAGTTTCACATGCTTAAATATCAACAATACCTCATGTCATTGTTAAAACGGAAAATGGTTACAAACTCAAAAGTCCTGACAGTAAGGGAATGCAGGATTTATTGCATGCAGTTGAACAAGTGGGAAAGCATACTCTTCAATGTGGCTTTGATTCATTAAGGCTTCTTGTAGAGCCGCAGTTACAGGCTGTCATTCGTAGGCATGCTTGGTTGAAAGAACAAAGTTTACCTGAACATGTTAAAGTAAAATTATTGGATGCTCCACTACAGCATGATACTTTGTTTGGTGTTAAGACAGAAGAGGTGTTAAAGAAGATGGAGGATAAAGCAAAATCATTGCAGACAGTAAAGGATTTCTTACAGGTTCAGCCACCTAGGTTTAGCAGAAACTGGCCTTCAAAAAATTGGTTCTTTCCGGTATCAGACAGGCCACAAAGAGGCAGATCTCAGCCCCAAGGCTCCTACAGACCAAAACAATGGGGTGCTTCAGCCCCTAAAGGAGGAGACGACAAATCACAACCTTATAGGAAACAGTCCCAATGACTTCCCTCTACAAATGCCAAGCACTTTTCTTTTGGCAGCACCCCTAGGGGGCAAGCTAGCACTTTTCTCAAAAAATTGGCACTTAATCACCCTGGACAAATGGGTACTGAATATTGTTTCTCAGGGTTACAGGTTCCACTTTCACACCCTTCCAAAATCAAAAGGTATGCCGGTCCTGCCACAAAACCTATGGGCAGAGGCACAAAAACAAATTGCTGCTCTCATGGACATGGGAGCTATTCAACGAGTACCACAGCAAGAACAGGGACAAGGATTTTACTCAAGACTTTTTTAGTACCCAGAAAGGACAAAGCCTGGAGACCAATACCTGACTTGTCAATCCTAAATACTTTCCTGGATGTTCCAAAATTCAAAATGTTAATACTACAGCAACTTCTACCCATGCTCACCTCAAGGAGGCATACCTGCATGTACCAATCAAACAGTCTTGCAGAAGATGCCACAGATTCATAGCTGGCTCAATGCATTACCAATTCTCTGCACTGCCCTTTGGCTTATCTACTGCGCCCAGGGTCTTCACAAAGTGCCTGGCACCAGTAATTGCATTCTGCAGACAAAAAGGAATTCAGATATATCCCAAGCATGGAAAGTGGATGCTCTATCTGGAAAACCCTAACAGTTTATGCCTTCACTCCACTGCCTCTTCTTACCAAGGTGCTCCTAAAAGTCAGACAAGAGAGGCCAAAGATGATCCTGATTGCCCCAGACTGGCCACGCCAGCACTGGTACCCAATCCTAAAGAGCTTGTCTCAAGGCCCAGCATGGACTTTACCTCAAATTCCTCATCTTCTGACTCAACAAAACAATCAGATTCTGCACAGTCAACTCAGAACCTTAAATCTGGCTGCATGGCAGATAATATAGCCACTCAGACCACACCTCTCTCTAAAGCTGTTATGGATGCCATTTTAGAAGCCAGGAGGCCCAGCACTAGGAAATCTTGTGCAGAAAAATGGAAGGAATTCTGTGCTTGGAACCAGGCACAAAGACTCGAACCACTTGTTCCAAATATACCTCAGATTTTACAATACTTAACCAAGATGCTGGACAAAGGCCTATCCTTCTCATCAATTAAGATCCATGCCTCTGCCATTTCAGCTCATTACAATACGGAACCTCCAATTTTCTCTCATCCACTGCTAAGACAGTATCTCAGAGGGGCAAAAAACATAAGAGCCCCAAGAAGAGCACTGATACTCACATGAGACCTCAATTTTGTTTTAGAAAAGCTCACACTGCCTCCTTTTGAGCCAGCCAATACAGCTGATATAAAATTCTTATGGAAAACTTCTCTGCTCCTAGCAATAACTTCAGCAAGAAGAGTCTCAGTTACAGGCATTGATGGCAGTGGAACCTTTCATCATTTTTCATCAGGACAGGGTTTCTCTAAGGACAAACCCAACCTTTATGCCGAAGTTAGTTTCCAGTGTGGTTCTTAACCAAACCATTCATTTGCCAACATTTTATCCAAATCCCCAGAATAAAGGGGAGAGACTTCTGCACGCTTTGGACATACACAGACAGCTACGCTGCTATTTGGACAAAACAAAAGCTTTCAGAAAAACTGAGCAACTGTTTGTAGCTTATGCTGCAGGATCACAAGGAAATCCTATCTCAAAGCAGACTATTTCAAAATGGATAGGACACTGCATTTGTTTCTGCTGTTCACAACATGGCAAGCCAGTGCCGAAGGGCATTAGGCAACATTCAACCAGAGCAGCAGCCATTTCAGCAGCCTTCCTCAGAGGAGTACCAATCAAAGACATTTTAGAGGCTGCAACCTGGAATTTAGTGCACACTTTCACCAAGCACTACCACTTACCTCTCTACTCTAAATCCAGAGCAGGCTTTGCCACTGCAGTTCTGCAGGGCCTTGTAGCCTCTCCTAATCCTATTTAGGCCCATCCACCCAACCTCAGCTTTGGGATTCAACCCAAGTGTAATGTCTGCAACAGTGAAACACGATGAGCATAGTACAGTTGTGTACCTACCATAAACGTAGATGTTAGAGTGTATTCACTGTTGCAGTCCAGGTTACCCACCCACCTTTCCCCTTCTCTTTGCTGGGACTTATCTGCACTTCTCTATCCTATACAACCTTTTTTGCTGTATTTGCTTGTAGAAGAAGGAAATGTTATTTTTGTGCATGCATTTCTTTTTGATATATTTTCAGCCTACCTGTTTGGGGCACCTGACATCTGGGGCAAGAAAAACTGAAGAAAATGACGACGGCTGCAACTTTTATACCCCTGGCGCACTGACGTCAGGGAAGAGGCGACAGCAACAGATGCCGGACCTAGACTTTGGAACTCTGGCCAACTGCTGGTAGCCTGTCAGCAGGATAACCCAATTGTAATGACTGCAACAGTGAATACACTCTAACATCTACATTTATGGTAGGTACACAACTGTACTTTACTTTTGCACAGTGGAAAAAGAGCAAATCTGTGTCCAGATAAACCGCACCCAAATGGACTGCCAGTTCCATTATGTTCTGTTATACTCACCATGGAAAACCTCTTGCTGGTCTTGAAAAGCCCATTCCACCAGGCACAGAGCAGCTAACACTACCTTCCAGAAAGAGGTTCCTACACAGGCCATCCTAGAAGCTGCCACTTAGAATTTGGTGCATACGTTTAAAAAACACTACCATTTAGGCATTGCCTCAAGAGCTAGAGCATGGTTTGCTAAAGCCATCCTACAAATCCTTATTTTGTAAGGGCCAACAGCATTTTATACCACCTTCCCACTAGCTTTGAGAGTCCTCCCAAGAATCAGTATTGCAACATTAACTACAAAGAACATAGTACAGTTGTGTCCCACTTACCATAATTGTAGATGTTCAAGTAGCTCTGTGTGCAGTACAAGCTCCCACCTTCCAATCCCACTATCTGCTGACCCTTTCCTTCTCTCTTGTTAGGTGCATGAGAGAGTTGAGACACCTGCTGTTAGATCCTTTATGTCCCTCTCCCCCTTACTTGTGTATTACCGTAGGTAACCCAGACATCTTGGGAGGCTGTACTATCCTCAGAGATCTTATACTCTGCTTAGAAAGACCTGAAGATGGTGCTAACTGACAACTTTCTTGCACTCCTATGTCTAGATGTCTGTCCTTAGACTTCTGCCTGCTACAGTATCTTTAAATACTCTGGAAATCAGGCTGGTCGCGGGCTTCCGCATGATAGAAAGACCCAATAATCAGTACTGCAACATTGATCTCCTCTAAAATCTACAGTTATGGTAAGTGTGAAATTGTACTTTCTTCACAAGTGCTCCATCTTCTTATTAACTCTGTCAGGATGAATCAACCCTTCATTCCTTCCTTCACCTCACATGCTTGTGTTAAAACCTTGGCTGACATGCTAACCTGCACTTTCACAATATTTAGATGTACCTTGATGTTATGAGGGATATATAATCATGCTGTACATCCCTCTAACATGTCTGCCATGTTGATACCCCCCACCTGTCCCCGAACTAAAGGCATATCATCATATAACTACTTATTCTGTTCCTTCAGTGTTTCTCTGTCATATAATGTGAACTGTTATACGAACAAGGGTCACTGACAATTCAGTGTCACATGACTAGAACCGTCAAGGATGCTGGAACCATATGGCAAGGATCCTCCCACATTTACAGCTGCAAGTTGAGAGGCTTCAGCAGTTTATAAAATAAATGAACTTTTTCACTCTGTGGTGGTGGCATCTTCTTTTTTAAGGAGGATCATGTGTACATGCATGCATGCCAACACGGATGAGTAAACAGTCCATGCATGGCCTTTAAACTAGCCGATTCTTTGAAAGAGATGGTAAGTGTATGTTTTAAACTAGCAGTTCCATTAGTGTGAGGGAGTAGGTATGTGTGTAATTTGAACTAGCCATTCATCTCTACATGCAAGAGAAGATATGTGTGTCTGTCTGTGTGGGTCTGTGGCTGTGTGAGAGAGTAGGTGTGTATATGGAATTTAAATTAGTTGATCTGATGATGTCCGTTTTCATTCATCCTCAGCAAGTGGGGTCTCAGATCTGTGGTTGGATCCTACAGTTCGTGGAAACCTTCAGGCTCTCCCCTACCCACAATGCATTGCTGCCCTGTCATCCCATCTCGTATGTACCTTTCGCGTTCAGACGTGTTTCTAGTAAAGCTCTTGAATTCAGGTTTTCTTTTTGTAAGCTAAGTGAACTTTTCCTTCAAAATTTTTCTTCAGTTTTTTCTCTGTTATCTCTGTTTCCGACTCTACTCTTATGGATTTTCCAGTTTCCTTACTCTTTTGGAAAAAAACAAATTTATTCCTAATTTTCTTCCCCTGCCTTTTATCTGTTCTGTACATTCTTTATTCTGTTCTGCATGTGTGTGTCTGTTTCCTTCTCTCTCTCTCTGTCTCTCTTTCTCTCTCTATTTTAGGAATTATGTTAGGGAAGGATTTCAAAAAAGTCTACAAAGTGCGGCACAAAACACCCTTTTCAGATGGGCATTCTTTGTGCCTCTATTGCTTGGGTCCAAAACACGTAAATGAGAAATTTGAGATATGTGGGACTTTCAGTCCGCAGACCCTCACAGAAAGAAACAACAAATGAATATTAAAAGGTCTGTTGCCCTCTTCTTTTTCAGAGGCATTACAGAGTGATCAGCCTTTGACTTTTAAGCATAGGAGCCATTCCAAGAGCCCAGATCGGCCGAGGTGCTATCCTCCGAGCTGAAGAAAAAGGTCCTGAGATTGGATCTGACCTTACCTGTTACCTCAAAGGTCTCAGATCCGAAGAGATCTCTTTCAGTGGAGCTGAAGAAAAAAAAAATGCTGATTTGAAGCCTTTGGATCTGATACATCTGCCTTGGACATCTTGCTCCCCATCCATTGACCTGGCTCTTTCCCAACTACCTTCCTTTTTCCGGGAGAGGCATTCTAGCCCTGCCTCTGTTATCTCTTCATGTTTCTCCTGAAGCCGTACTGAAGCAGATGTGGTGAGGATGGGTGAGAGAGCTAGTCACAGAGCAGATTCAGAAGGGTACACTGCTAGTCCTGACCCCATTGGATCCGGGACTTTGTCCAGTTTCCACTCCTCCTCTGACTGAGCCTTTAGTTTTGGAGTCATCAAATCCAAGCATTCTGGGTCGGATCTGAGGAGGTTGGTCTCTTCAGATCAGACAGTGAACTTGAGATCCTCTACTCCGTGTTCAGATTTGGAAGGCTGCTGGAGCCAAGGCTTCCATGTCTGATCGGGGAGGGTTGGATAGACTCCGATGTCTTTGGAGCTTTCTCTCCATCTCGGAACTTTGGGCAGTTTGGTTCCAGCTTCCTCCCCAGGCAGCCGACCTATGGGAGGTGGAGAACTGGTGAACTAGAGACCCTTGTCCTCTGCTCTTTTGCTTTCCTCCTCCCCAGGGGGAGGTTCACTTTCGAGGTGGTACAAAGGGTCTTCTCTGAACCTTCAGGTCAGACTGATCTTTCCCCCTCTGATCCACCACTGCCCACCCAGCTAAGTGTGCTATGTGATCCTCACCATTCAACACCACAGGAGCAGCCAAGCCCAGGATTTCCAGTCTACCCAGTTGGGGATCCCTAGCTCTTTGGATACTTCTCTGAACCCTCCCAATGAAGAAGTCCCTTGGAAGAGACAATGTAAGAGGAAACACCTGGACTCTGCTGAAGAGTCTATTATTATCAGTACTGACTTTGATGAAGGAGAGGAGTCCCCAACACCCCACTGGAAGATGTCTCCTTAGGATATATCCTTGAGCTCATGAAACAAAAGGGTGGTTGATCTGCCCACAACCCTTCTCCCGAGGAGTCTGTATATCTGGAAGCTTTTGATGCTGGCCCATCTTCCTCCTGGGTGACTCTGCCTCCCGATAAATTGGTAGATTTTGGAAGGAGCCAGATTTGGTCAAGTGTATTCTAGACAGACTTGACCAAATTATGGCACCCCTGGTAGAAAGACAGTACTGGGGTAAGTGTGTACTGGTTGATGCCATTGTTGTGGCATCTGCCACTAAGGAAAGAACTCACTGAGCAGAGTTCAACTGTCCATCCTCCCAACAGAGTGTCCAGGTCGATGGGCAGACTGGGAAAACGAGTCTATGCTTCAGCGGCTTTCGCTATCTGTTAGCTGAACTCTCTGGCCCATTTTACAAGGCTGCAAAGGGGCTTATTCAAAGAACTTTACCAGTATGTTGGCAAGATCACTTACAGTCTGTAGTAAATTTGTCCATGCAGCTTTTATCCAGTGTGAAAGAGGATGCTGCACAGGCGGCAGGTTCAGGCTTAGCCATGAGGAGACGAGCTTGGATGCACCTATGCAACTTTGCAGAGCCTTTTAAGTCTTCATTCGTCAATGCTCCATTTGATAGATCTTCACTGTTTGGCCCTATGGTAAGAGATGCTCTTCAGGTGTGAAAAGTTTGAGAAGATGCTGTCTGCTATTGGAATACGTTTTTCGACCCCCCCCCCCCAAACGAATCTTTTCAAGAAATCAAAGAGGGAGTCATAAGATGCAGTTTAGAAAGTCTCAGGGCCCCTTCCTTGACACACATGGAGCTGGCTGATGTTCTTCGTGTTTCACTGTTGCAGTCATTACATTTGGGTAATCTGCTGGCAGGTTGCCCTCAGTTGGCCTGAATTCCAAAGTCTTGGGTCCTGTGTCAGTTGCTGTCTTCTCTTCCATGACATCAGGTCGTCAGGGGTATAAAACATGCAGCCGACGCCGTTTTCTTTTGTCTTTCTTGCTGTGCGGTGTCCGAAGCAGAAGCATTTTGCAAGTGCCGGTCGGCCGACTAATGAAATGTTCGAGTTTGAGTTTCAGAACTGAAGTCTTCACTAAAGCTAAGTACCCTGTTGGAGAAACTTTCTTCTTGCTTTTTACCGATGTCAGAAAAAGTTAATAATTGTATTACTTGTGGGAAGCAAATACTTCATAAGGATTTCCATTTATACTGTATTTCATGCCTAGGCCCTGATCACAACATACCTGGCTGTCAGTTTTGTGCTAGATTTAACCAATGCACTATTAAGCGTCTGTATATTTTTGCATCAAAGTATTTTGGAAACAGATTTAACTACCGAGAAATGTCGTCGGATAGCAATCCAACTACCGGAGTACATAAAAAATGTAAAGAAAAGGACAGAGAAAGGCAGTTGAGATCCAAAACCGACGACGAAGCTTCTCCTAAGCCAGTCGCCGGTTCGCCGGTACTCAATGAGGCGCTTTTGCAGCCCCTGATACCCGCTACCTTCGAGTCGCAGGCTTCTACCGACACCCATGTGGAGACCGGCATGTCGCAGGATACTCAAGGTATTGGACCGATGGATGCATCTCTCTCGGATGGGTCCAGAACTGCTGAGCAGACACCGGCTTCTGAGGGTGTCTTCAGACCTCAACATTTTTATATCAAACCGACGAAAGCTGCAAAACCAAAGGCAAAGACACCTTCTAAAACTAAAAAAATGACGCCTGAGCCATGTGCACAGGCTTCTATGCCTAAAAAACAGATGATCAAAATGGCTGAAGACCTTATTGCCTTGATCATCCCCCTCCAGATAAGAGGCCTAGGCAAGACACTGACTATGAATCTTCAGATCAGGTTTCCATTTCTTCTGATCCCTCTTCTGATCAGGAATTATCTTTACCTCCCTTTGAGGATTCTGATGCTGAGGAGTCTATTCCATCTGCATCTCCTCCTGAGGATTATTAATTTGGAGAAACCTTGCTTCGAGGGAGTATTTTCACTGGGAGAGTCAAGACTTCTCAGAATCAAAAAAGAGGCTCAGGGATTGCCTTCTCCCTCAGCACAAGCCTTTAGCCATTCCCCCTGTTTTAGACATTGTGGATGATGTGTTTTTGGAGTCAAGCCTGACCCCCGACTCCTTACCTCCGGCTCCCAGTAAGCCTGACAGGTTTTACAGGGTCCCTGACTCTCATACATTTTTATTTAGAAACCCTGCTGCTGATCCTGAAACTATTTCACAGGGTCCAAAGGGAGATGAGGCCTCAACAGCAAAAATCCTTACCCCCTCTGACAGAGACAGGCACTGGACAGATGGGGGGAAAAAAGGTTTATACATCTGCAACCTTGGCAATCAGGGCCTTAAACTGTCAATTTCATATGCTTAAGTACCAACAACATGTTATGGGATTGCTGAAACAGAAAATGATGTTGATTTCAGAATGTGCAGAAAATAAGGAATTGCAGGAATCATTGCATGCAGCTGAACAAGTTGGAAAGCATACTTTGCAATGTAGTTTTGATTCTTTAGAGGCCTCCTGCAGAGCTGCAGTTACTGGATCTGTGATTAGGAGGCAAGCCTGGTTAAAGGAACAAAATTTGCCTGATCATGTTGAAGCTAAATTACTAGATGCACCTTTACAGTATGATTCTCTGGTATTAAGGCAGAAGAGGTTTAAAGAAAATGGAAGACAAAGCTAAGTCTATGCAAACTGTTAAAGATTTCTTAAAAGTGCAGCCACCTAGATTCAGTAGACACTGGCCTACAAAAAATTGGCCCTTTCCTGTGTCAGACAGAGCTCAAAGGGGCAAATCCAGATGCCCTAAGGGTTCCAGGTACCAGGCTCCAGGCTCATACAGGTCAAAGCAGTGGGGCGCATCCACCTCCAAATCTGGAGGAGATAAAGTGCAAACCTACAGAAAGCAATCCCAATGACTTCCCTCTGCCTACACCAAGCACTTATCTTTTGGCAGCACCCATAGGGGGAAAATTAGCAGTTTTTGCTCAAAATTGGCAGATGTTCATCGTGTTACCCTGCTGCAGTCATCACACTTGGGTTATCCTGTCGTCAGGCGGTCCCGCAGTCGGCCAGAATTCCAAAGTCTTGGTCTGGCGTCGGTTGCCGTCGCCTCTTCCCTGACGTCAGTGCACCAGGGGTATATATAATGCAACCAACGCCATTTTCTTCAGTCTTTCTTGCTGCGTGGTACCCGAAGCAGAAGCAGTTCGCAGGTGCCGGTCGGCCGACCCCTGATATTTTCAAATTCGAATTTCAGACCGAAGTCTTCTATGAAGCTAAGTACCCCGTTGGGGAAACTTTTCTTGCCTCAGACTGATGTCAGAAAAAGTTAACAATCTTATTTCTTGTGGGAAGCAAATACCTCATAAGGATTTTCATTCTTATTGCATACCTTGCCTAGGCCCAGACCACGACGTCACTACTTGTTGGTTTTGTGCTAGGTTTAATAAGCGTACTATTAAAAGACGCTTTGATTTTGCACGACACTACTTCGGTAGGAAATTTAATTACACCATGCCATCGGAGCAACCGACTACCGGCGTGCACAAAAACGCAAGGATAAGGACAGACAGCCCAGGCTGAAGCCAGATTCCGAGGCCTCGGTTGATCCGGTCTCCGGTCCTCAGTGAGGCTCCGACGCAGCCCCTGACTACCGCAGATCTGGAACCTGAGACCGCTACGGAAATTTTGATGGAATGCACCAGGCCGACACAGCCATTTAGTTCAGGCCCTTCCGACGACATTGCTACAAAAGACGTCGGTGCTACAGAAACGCCATCGGTTTCTGAAGGCGTTTTCAGACCGACTCTCACCATTAAAATGTTTTCTAAGTCGAAGACTCCTACTAAATCTAAAAGGACTGCACTTCAGTCTCCTGTTCAAGGCCCCATGCCTAAGAAACAGATGCTCAAAATGGCTGAAGATTTGATTTCTTTAATCAGGGGTTCCCAGCCCCCTCCTGACAAAAGGCCTAAACAAGAGGAAGATTATGCATCCTCTGAACAAAGGTCCATTTCTTCAGACTCCTCTGAAGACCAAGATTACTCCTTCTCACCTTATGAAGATTCTGATGCTGAGGACTCTATTCCCTCAGCTTCTCCTCCTGAAGACTACTCCTTTGGGGAACTTTACACACTATGAGGGAACATTTTCACTGGGAAGGTCAGGTCTACTCTGACTCGAAGAAAAGGCTCAGAGAGTTTCTTTTACTCCCCCAACACAGACCACTTGCCATCCCACCAGTTTTGGACATTGTGGATGATGTCTGTTTAGAATCCAGTTTGAACCCAGACTCTCTACCTCCTGCTCCGGCTAAGCCTGACAGATACTATAGAGTGCCTGATTCCCACAAATTTCTTTACAAAAGCCCTGTAGCTGACCCAGAGACTATCTCCCAGGGTCCCAAGGGGGCTAAGGCTTCTATGGCTAAAAACCCAGTACCTTCTGAGAGGGATTCCAGAGCATTAGACAGGTGGGGGAAAAAGGTTTACACCTCAGCCACACTAGCTATGAAGGCACTGAATTGTCAATTTCACATGTTTTAAGTATCAGCAATTCCTAATCTCTCAGTTAAAGCAAAGAATAACCACTCTCCCTCAACAATCTGAATTAAAAGAAGTACAGGATCTGTTACACGCAGCTGAGCAGGTGGGCAAACATACCTTACAATGTGGGTTTGATTCTTTGGAGGCCTCCTGCAGAGCAGCTGTCACTGGGTCTGTTATACGTAGGCATGCTTGGTTAAAGGAACAAACTCTGCCTGATCATGTTAAAGCAAAACTACTAGATGCTCCCTTACAGCAGGATGTTCTTTTTGGAGTTAAAGCAGAAGAAGTTTTAAAGAAAATGGAGGATAAGGCAAAATCTATGCAGACAGTCAAAGATGTTTAAGTATCAGCAATTCCTAATCTCTCAGCTAAAGCAAAGAATAACCACTCTCCCTCAACAATCTGAAGGTACAGGTACAACCCCCTCGCTTCAGCAGAAACTGGCCAACAAAAAATTGGTCCTTTCCAGCTACTGACAGACCACAGAGGGGTAAATACAGACGCCCAAGGGGCAGAGGACAACCACAAGCCTAGTATAAACCTTGCCAATGGGGCACTACAACACAGAAGGGAGGAGAAGACAGGTCTCAATCCACCAGAAGGCAAACTCAATGACTTGCACCTCATCTGGCCAAGCAATACTCTCTTGGCAGGCCCCTTGGGGGGAAAACTCGCACTTTTTGCAGACAACTGGCACATTGTCACAAAGGACAAATGGGTCTTAGACATAATTTTAAGAGGATACAGATTCCACTTTCACACCTTGCCAATGAAAAGAGGAATGCCAAACCTGCCACAAAATCAGTGGGCAGAGGCACAACAGCAAATTACAGCTCTCATGGACATGAGAGCCATTCAACTGGTACCTACTTGAGAGCAAGGCCAAGGAATTTACTCAAGACTCTTTCTAGTGCCCAGAAAGGACAATGCCTAGAGACCAATTCTGGACCTTTCAATTCTAAACACTTACTTACAAGTACCAAATTCAAGATGCTAACACTACAGCAGCTACTTCCCATGTTGGGCAAGGAAGCATGGCTAGTAACGTTGGACCTCAAGGAGGCATACCTGCATGTCCCTATCAGACAAAGTTGCAGAAGATACCTCCGTTTCATTGCAGGTTCAACCCATTACCAATTCTCTGCACTGCCCTTTGGCTTATCTACTGCACCCAGAGTCTTCACAAAATGCCTGGCACCAGTAATTGCATACTGCAGACAAAGAGGAATTCAAATATATCCATACCTGGACGACTGCCTCATCCAAGCAGAAAGCAAAGACATTCTCTTACATGATCTGGCCTTTGTAAAGCATCTACTAAACTGCCTGGGGTACACAGTAAACGAAAAGAAGTCAAAACTAGTACCCTCACAAAAAATGACATTCCTGGATGCCAGCTTGAATACAACGGCCCAGAAGGCTTATCTTAGGCCAGACAAGCAACTACAACTGACTCAATATTTCAAGACAATGGCAACAACGACCCAATTAACTGCAAGAAAAATTCTGCAGGCCTTGGGCTACAAGGCATCTTGCATACTAATAATATTTATTTATTTATTTTATTTATTTTACATTTGTTAACCGGGCTAGTCTAGCTGGATATATTTCCATTTTCAGTAGAGGCCCGGGGAGAAAAGCTCCACATATAGAGATAACAGATTACAGACTAGTAGGACTTAGACAAGGAATATTGTTATCCAAACAAGAGTAGGAGTTAAAAATTTCTAGACAATCTAAATGACATCATAATGAATATTATTACATAGTTTAAAAAACAAGGAAACAAAAAAATTGAAAGACCAAGGACAGAGAAATGTACATTGTTACCAAAAGGAAAGGAGTTTAACTATCTGGATAATCTAAAATAACATCATATTGAACATTTTTGCTTAATTTTAACAGCAGGTAAAGAAAGTGGAAGACCAAGGAGGAGAGAAACAACAATAGAGAGAGAGAGAATACGGGTTTACAGGAAAAGTCATAGCCAATAGGGAGGAGAGAAATATGAGAGAGGTATGTAGGGTGGAAGGAAGCTAAGGGGAGAAATGAGGAGGCACAACAGAAGGGAGAGAAAAGAGGGTTAAGGGGGGAAACAACATTTAGTCAGGATTAGAGCAGGGACACATCCAGTGGCTTTTGAGGTATGTTCTGAGTTTTTGTTTAAACAGAATAGTAGATGGAATGGAAGTAAGTTCGGTAGGAAGTTGGTTCCAGTGTTTACCGATGGAGTTTGAGAAGAGGTCACCAGCTAGGTTATTAGATTTGGTTAGGGTAACTAGCAGTTTGCTAGATGAGCGGAGTGAGTTTAGATTAGCATATGGGGTTAAGAGGTTAGAAAGTACAGGTGTGTTAAGAGATTGGTGAAAGCTCTTTGGACAAATGTAAGTTGGGAAAGAAGTAACATGTTTGCCAGTTCAAGCCAGTTCAGTTGCTGCAGATTCAGACAGTGGTGAGTTCTGAAAGGCTTCCCAGTAACAAATCTAGCTATGTTATTGAAGGTAGTAGACAGTTTGGAAAGATTGTTTTCTTGAGGTTAGTATAGATGGGAGAAGCGAGAGAGCGAGAAAGAGTGGAAATGAGATGAGAGTGGGCAAGAGTAGTTTTGGCTGGGAGGTTAAGAAAGTCTTAATTCTATAGAGAGCCAAGTTTCCTATTTACACATTTAATGGTATTGTTGATATGACAGTCAAAGGTAAGATTGTTGTCAATTGTGACACCTAACAGTTTGGTAGTAGGGTCGGGTGTTATAATGGTTCCATTGTTAGATAAGATAGTGAAATCTAAAGCTGGGGATCTGGTAGTAGGCTTAAAGAGAGTTTGGTTTTGCGTTTAGGAGTAGGCAGCGATTTAAGAACCAAGTTTCAACTTTGAAAATACAGCTTGAGTATTTGTTTGAAGTTCAGAAATGGATTTAGCAGAGCAAATTAGTGTGGAATCATCAGCATATTGTATACAAGTAGCCTGGGAATAGCTACTTGTAGGTCATTTAAAGAGGCGAAAAGAAGGGGTCCAAGGATAGAGCCTTGGGGACTCCGAGTGAGATTGGGAGAAGAGATGAGTTCCTTATTCAGAGGACGGCCTGTTTCCTGTTAGTGAGATAGGAACTAAACCAGTGGACAGCGTTAGGTTCTAAGGAAAGAGATTCGAGAATTTTTAAGAGGAGAGTGGTTGACCATGTCAAAGGCTTTGGACAGGTCAATAAAGAGAGCTGAAGATAGGATGTTATTATTACGATTTTTGTTAATAAAGTCTGTGAAGGAGAGGAGAGCGGTGGTTGTGCTATGAAAAGGCCTAAAGCCATGTTGACAGTTTGTAAGAATGTTGTTTTTTATTAAGTGGTTCATTAACTGATGGTGAACACATTTTTCCATAATCTTTGCAAGTGGGGATAAGAGAGCTATGGGTCTATAATTAGAATAGTCATAGGAGTTCCCTCCTTTATGTAAGGGTATAATGTGAGATTTTCCAGATATCAGGTATGGTTTCTTCATTAACAGTTCTATTAATGAGAATGGATATAGGATAGGCTATTTCAGAGGCTGCTTTTTGAAGGAATTCAGATGGCAGTTGGTCAGCTGAGGGGGAGCAAGGTTTGAGTTTGTGGATACATTTCAGAATAAAGGAAGTAGAGATGGGTTGTAGCCTAAGGTTGGTAGCTTGAGGGATGGAAGGTCAGGGATATTAGTGTTGTCACTAGAGATGAGAGGCCAAGGAATTAATAGTATCAATAAAGAATGAGTTGAAGGTATTGGCTGTATCAAGGCGGAATACTTTTCAGACCGGAAGGGATGGAGTGGTAGTCTGTCCTGGGTGAAGAAGTTTATTTAGGGTTGACCAGAATTTTGAGGGTTATTGTGATTTGCTTGCTGGAGATTACTATAATAACTCCTTTTATCAGAGAAGATAGTTTTTGGTAATGTTTTAGGTGCCTAAATATCTGATGGTCTATTGGAGATTTGCTAGTTCGCCATTGTCCAGGATTTGTTTCTAAGTAACATTTTTTGTCTTGTATCTTTAGATAGCCAAGGAGCAGGTTTAGATTTAATTCGGATGGAGCGTTTTGGAGCATGATTATCTAGAATTGTTAGAATGTGGTATTGAAGTAAAGGACAGCTTCTTCAAGAGGAAGTGTCTTTAGTGGATTCCAGTTGCAGGCATTTAGTTCACTTTTAAATTGAATAGGGTTGAATCGTTTAAGATCGCGGAGGGTCCTATAGATGGGAGTATTGTTAGCGGCGTTTTTTTGTCTTAGAATATAGGTTAGTTTGTGATCACTAAAGTCATCGGGTAAAGTTCCAGATTGATATTTTAGAAGTGGTTTGTTAACGAATCCAATCAAGAATACTTTCTTTGTTGTTGAGTTTGTTTGTCCTAGTAGAGGTGTCTATTGTCTGTGTGAAGCCATGGAGGTTAATATGAGAGGTCGGGTTGTTAGTGTTTAACGAGGACCAGTCAAGGTTAAGGTCTCCAAGTATTATGGTTTCTTGTGGGTAGGTGGAGGTGGCCCAACTGAGGATATTTTCTATGGTAGACGAGTTATTTCCAGGAGGTAGATAAATACAGATAATATAGATGGATTTTTTTGGGTTTGCAAGCTGCATATGAGGAAATTACAGTGGTACCTAAAAAGCGTATGGTCTCAACACAACCACAGCTTGGACACAATGGTATCTCTCATTCCCTGCCTACAACAGGAATTTCTATGGTGGTCACAGGCATGTCACCTCAACAAGGGTCAGCCTTTCACCTTGCCCTCAGCCAGGCAAACTATTACAACAGATGCTTCAGATTACGCCTGGGGGGCACACATGGCAGGACAATGCATTCAAGGCCTATGGACTGCAGATCAAAGAAATCTGCACATAAATCAAAAAGAGATGCTGGCTGTACAGAAAGCTCTGACAGCCGTCAAGGATCTAATACATCCAGGACAACTTGCAATAAAGACGGACAACAGCACAGTAATGTGGTACATAAACAAACAAGGGGGTACACATTCCTACACTCTGTGCAGACGAGCAATGATCTTATGGAACACAGCTCTGGCTTACCAAATTCAGTTACAAGCTCAATTCCTGCCAGGACAGAAGAACACATTGGCAGACGACCTCAGCAGAAACTTCAAGGATCCCCACGAGTGGAAACTAGATCCACAAATATTTGCAATGATAACTCAAAAATGGGGCCTTCCAGACATAGACCTGTTTGCCAGTCCTCAAAACTATCAACTAACAAAATTTTGTACAAGGACATTTCACCATCAAGCTTGGAAAGTGGACGCACTCTCTTACAGTTGGAAAAACCTGACAGTATATGCCTTCCCTTTATTGCCTCTCCTCACAAAGGTTCTTCTGAAAGTCAAAAAGGAGAGACCACGACTGATTCTCATAGCCCCAGACTGGCCACGCCAGCGCTGGTCACCCCCTTTTGAGAAATATGGCCCACAGCCCACCATGGATATTGCCTCAAATCCCCCATTTGCTCACAGAACAAAACAATCAGATTCTTCACGGCCAGCTCAAAACTTTAAATCTGGCTGCAGGGCATATCAACTAAACATCCAGCCAGCTCCTCTTTCACAAGCAGTTCTGAATGTAATTCTGGAAGCCAGGAGGCCAAGCACCAGGAAGTCTTATTCGGACAAATGGAAAAGGTTTTGTGCCTGGAACCAAGCTAAAGGCCAAGACACAATTCAGCCTCACATGCCTCACATTCTACAGTATTTAGCTGAGATGTTGCACAAAGGGCTTTCTTTTTCCTCCATTAAAATCCATGCTGCAGCTATTTCAGCTCACTACAACACGGATCCACCTTTATTTTCACATCCTCTTCTAAGGCAGTTCCTCAGAGGGGCAAAAAACATTAGACCACCCAGGAGAGCTCCTACACCAACATGGGAACCTCAATTTTGTTCTGGAAAAACTAACGCTACCTCCCTTTGAACCAGCTTTCTCTGCAGATCTTCAGAGCCTATCATGGAAGACTGCCCTACTCCTATCAATAACTTCAGCTAGAAGAGTCTCAGAGCTACAGGCACTAATGGCAGTGGAAACTTTCCTCATTTTTCATCAAGACCGAGTTTCTCTACGAACTAATCCTTCCTTTATGCCTAAGGTGGTTTCCAGTGTGGCTTTAAATCAAACCATCCACTTACCCACCTTCTTCTCAAATCCACAGAACAAAGGTGAGAGACTCCTGCATTCCTTGGACATTCACAGGCAACTTTGTTACTACTTGGACAAAACTAAGGCTTTCAGAAAATCTGACCAGCTCTTTGTATCCTATGCTACAGCTTCTCAAGAGAAGGCTATATCAAAGCAGACCATTTCTAAATGGATAGGTCATTGCATACGTTTCTGCTATACCCATCATGGGAAACCAGTTCCTGCTACCATTAGGTCCCACTCTACCAGGGCAACAGCTACCTCTACAACCTTTCTTAGGGGGGTTCCAACCAAGGAGATTTTAGAAGCTGCAACTTGGAGTTTAGTACACACCTTTACCAAACACTATCACTTACCTCTTTACTGTAAGACCAGGGCGGGCTTCGTCACTGCAGTTCTGCAGGGCCTTATAGCCTCCACTAACCCTCTATGATACCTCCCC
Source organism: Protopterus annectens (assembly GCF_019279795.1). NCBI lineage: Eukaryota > Metazoa > Chordata > Ceratodontiformes > Protopteridae > Protopterus > Protopterus annectens. The sequence continues at coordinate 567,516,818 of NC_056739.1, read as the reverse complement.
CCTACCTTAGCTTTGGGATTCAACCCAAGTGTGATGACTGCAGCAGGATAACACGATGAACATAGTACAGTTTTGTACCTACCATAAATGTAGATGTTCGAGTGTTCACCCTGCTGCAGTCCAGGTTACCCTCCCTCCATCCCCTCTGATCTACTGGCTAAATCTCTTCAATACCTTACTGATGTATTTGCATATAGCTGAAGGGATTTTGTGTTTGTGCAGAGGTTACTCCATTTGGTACTAAATTCTGACCACCATTTTTGGGGGCACCTGACATCTGGGGCAAGAAAAACTGAAGAAAATGGCGTCGGTTGCAATATATATACCCTGGCGCACTGACGTCAGGGAAGAGGCGACAGCAACCGACGCCGGACCAAGACTTTGGAATTCCGGCCGACTGCGGGACCGCCTCATGACAGGATAACCCAAGTGTGATGACTGCAGCAGGGTGAACACTAGAACATCTACATTTGTGGTAGGTACAAAACTGTACTTTAATAACCCAGGACAAGTGGGTACTAAACATCGTATCACAGGGATACAGATTCCATTTCCACACTCTGCCAATGCCAAATGGTTGGCCAGATCTGCCAAAAAATCAATGGGCAGAGGCACAGAAACAGGTTACGTCCCTCGTGGATATGGGGGCCATTCAGACAGTACCAGAACAGGAAAAAGGACAAGGTTTTTAGTTGACTGTTCTTGGTACCCAGAAAGGACAAGGGTTGGCAGCCAATACTGGATTTATCGATTTTGAACACATACCTGGACATTCCAAAATTCAAAATGCTCACTTTGCAACAGCTTCTGCCCATGCTGGGCAAGAATGCTTGGCTGGTGACTTTAGACCTAAAAGAGGCATACTTGCATGTCCCAATAAGACAGTCGTGCAGAAGATTCCTTAGATTCAAGCCTGGCTTAATGCATTACCAATTCTGTGCACTGCCCTTTGGCTTATCTACTGCGCCCAGGGTCTTTACAAAGTGCCTGGCACCAGTAATTTGCATTTTGCAGACAAATAAGTATTCAAATATATATCCTTACTTGGACGACTGTCTCATTCAAGCAGAGAACAAGGACACCCTTCTACGACACCTGGCATTTGTGAAAAGGCTTCTAACATGCCTTGTGTACACAGTAAACGAAAATAAATCACAACTGGTACCCCCTCAAAAGATAACATTCCTGGGTGCAAGCTTGAATACAACTGCCCAGATGGCTTACCTCACGCCAGACAAACAAAAGCAACTGACTACTTACTTCAAACTGATGGCAACAAAAACCCAGTCTTCTGCAAGACTAATTCTGCAGGCTCTGGGCTTCATGGCATCCTGCATCCTACTAATTCCATATGCAAGACTGCATATGAGGAAACGTCAATGGTACCTAAAAAGTTTATGGAGTCAACATTCACACAGTCTGGAAACAATGATTCCTCTCATCCCCTGCCTGCAACAGGAGTTTCTATGGTGGGCAAAGGCCTGTCACCAAAACATGGGATGACCCTTCACTCTACCCCCTGCCAGCCAAACCTTAACAACAGACTCATCATATTATGCCTGGGGGGCCCACATGGCAGGAAGATGCATTCAGAGCATATGGGTACCAAATCATATGCATCTACATGTCAACCAGAAGGAGATGCTAACTGTTCAAAATGCCCTAACAGCCTTCAAGGACTTACTTCATCCAGGACAACTATTGATAAAGACGGACAACACCACAGTTATGTGGTATATAAACAAGCAAGGGGGCACACACTCATACCCCCTTTGCAGATTAGCCATGGCACTGTGGGGCACAGCTTTCACCTACCAAATAAATCTTCAAGCTCAATTCCTGCCAGGAAAGCAAAACACTCTGGCAGACAATTTAAGCAGAAACCTTATGTATCCTCATGAGTGGAAACTAAAGCCACAAGTCTTCAGCATGATAGCAGAGAAATGGGGGAGCCCAGACATAGACTTATTTGCCTCTCCTCAAAATTATCAACTGAAAAGATTCTGTACAAGGACTTATAACAGACAAGCATGGAAAGTGGACCCCTATCCTTCAGTTGGAAAAACCTATCAGTTTATGCTTTTCCTCCTCTGCCTCTTCTACCCAAGGTCCTCCTAAAAGTCAGACGAGAAGCCAAAGATGATATTAATTGCCCCGCCAATACTGGTACCCAATCCTAAGGAACTTGTCTCAATACCCAGCTTGGACCTTGCCTCAAAAACCACAACTACTGTCCCAGCAAAACAGTCAGATCATGCACAATCAACTATAGACTCTGAACCTGGCAGCATGGCTAATCCTGTAATCATACAGACGGCACCTCTCAGTAAAGTTGTGATGGATGTCATTTTGGAAGCCAGAAGGCCTAGTACTAGAAAATTGTATGCTGATAAATGGAAAAGATTCTATGCTTGAAATCAAGCACAAGGAACTGATACAGCAGAACCGCATGTTCCTCAGATATTACAATACTTAACTGAGATGCTTGACAAAGGCCTATCTTTTTCATCAATCAAAATCCATGCCTCTGCCATTTCGGCTCAGTACAATACAGAGCCACCAATCTTTTCTCATCCTTTACTAAAGCAGTATCTTAGAGGAGCCAAAAATTGAAGGCCTCCTAGAAAATCACCATTACCTGCATGGGACATCAATTATGTGTTGGAAAAGCTCACCCTGCCTCCATTTGAACCAGCTGCTACCTCTGATATAAAGTTCTTGTCATGGAAGACAGCTCTGCTACTAGCAATTACTTCAGCAAGAAGAGTTTCAGAGCTACAGGCCCTCATGGCTGTAGAGCCTTTTATCATATTTTACCCAGACAATGTGTCTCTGAGGACAAATCCTACCTTTATGCCTAAGGTTGTTTCCAGTGTGGCTCTTAATCAAACAATTCATCTGCCAACTTTGTATCCTAATCCGCAGAACAAAGGGGAGAGAATTCTGCATTCATTGGAAGTACACAGACAGCTAAGATTCTACTTGAGCAGGACTAAAGCTCTAAGAAAAACTGAGCAATTACTAGTGTCATATGCTGCAGGATCAGAAGGAAAGGCTATTTCAAAACAGACAATTTCAAAGTGGATAAGCCATTGCATCTGTTTCTGCTACTTACACCATGGCAAACCTGTGCCCAAGGGCATTAGGTCTCACTCCACCAGGGCTGCAGCTACTTCAGCAGCCTTTCCTCAGAGGCGTACCAACCAAGGACATTCTAGAGGCTGCTACTTGGAATTCTTTTCACACCTTTACAAAGCATTACCATTTGCCTCTCTATTCTAAGTCCAGGGTAGGCTTTGTCACTGCAGTGCTGAAGGGCCTTATAGCCTCACCTAATGCTGTTTAGCTCCAGCCTCCCAACCATAGCTTTGGGATTCTACCCAAATGTAATGACTGCAACAGTGAAACACGAAGAACATAGTACAGTTGTGTACACTTACCATAAATGTAGATGTTCAAGAGTATTCACTGTTGCAGTCCAGGTTACCCTTCCGCCATCCCCCTGTCATTCTACAGTTTCTTTCCTTCTCTGTCTTCTACAACCTATGTGGTGTATTTGCTTGTAGATGAAGGTAAAGTTTATATTGATGCATGTAAATATATATATATATATATATATTTAGAATATTGCTACCTTTTGGGGGGCACCTGACATCGGGAGCAAGAAAAAATAAAAATAAAATGGCGTCGGCTGCATGTTTTTATACCCCTTGATGACCTGACGTCATGGAAGAGAAGACAGCAACCGATGCAGGACCCAAGACTTTGGAATTCAGGCCGACTGAGGGCAACCTACCAGCAGATTACCCAAATGTAATGACTGCAACAGTGAATACACTCGAACATCTACATTTATGGTAAGTGTACACAACTGTACTTCCCAGAGGCAGTGGGAGAAATGGCAATAATAGAAGACATCTGTGAGGCAGAGGAGGGACGTAAAATAATGGGTCCAAAGATGCTTTCTTTGATAGACCCTATCAACACTCCTGAAGAGAGGCCTGATTGTTGTCCTCTGGTGCAGTGAAAAACATCCGCCAAATGCCTCCAAACAACCTGGCTAAATTTAGTGGACAGTACCTGGGTGCGGTGCAGAGAATTATTACCAGAGGTTATTGTATACTTTCACTCTCCCGCCACTGTTATCAAACAAGTTCCTGGATATTCCACATAGTCAGTGGGAATCAGCAACTATACAGATACAACAGCTGCTAGAAAGAGTCATCCAAGAGGTCCCACCAGACCAGATAGGATCCAGTACTTAAGATTCTTTTTAGTTCCAAAGAAAGCAGGGGACTATAGACTTGATTTTGGATCTCCACATGGTAAACAAGTCAGTCATCCATAAAAAGTCCTGGATGGTCATGATACAGTCCATTCTACCCTTTCTGGGCAAGGGCAATTGGATGTGCTCTATAGACCTCCAGGATGCATACTATTACATGAAGATGAAGAGATGATCCAGGAGGTGCCTTTGATTCCAAGTGGGAGCCAGTCACTTCCAGTTAAGAGCTTTGCCCTTTGGTCTCGCCACAGCCCCCAGGGTGTTTTCCAAATGCATGGCAGTGGTGGAAGCTCACCAGAGTCTGAAAGGAATCTGGGTGTTACCTTATCTGGACAACTAGCTAATCACCACTCCAACCAGGCATCAGCTGGTATGAGAGACAGATCAGGTGTTAGATTTGTTCGACCTGGGATTCACCATAAATCATCAAAAGTCACAACTGTAATGCACCCAGAGGCTAGAGTTCATTGGAGCAATCTTTGGCACGTCATCTATGTTTACATCCATTCTTTCACCTAAACTTCACAACATCAGAAGCCAAACCAGAAGGATCATTTGCAATTCAAAGATATCTGTCAAGAAAATGTTACAAGTCGTGGGTTCAGTGGTGGCAGCTATTACTCTAGTACCCCTGGCGAGGTACCATATTAGAGTTCTACAGCAGATGCAATTAACCCAGAGGTCCTACCGTACCTTACCCTCTGTCTTCATGGATAAGGATACATAAACTTGCAAGGACTACCTTACATGGTCGATTCTGTCAGATCACCCTCAGCAAGGTTGCCCATTCACCCTACCCCAACCCAAGGCCATAGTGACCATGGACACTTCCCAGATAGGGTGGGGGGGGGCATTATGTGGGAAAGAGAGTTGAAGACACTTGGTACCCCAAGGAAGCCAACTTGCACATAAATGTTCTAGAGGTAAGAGTGGTGCTGTTAGTGCTGCAAGCATTTCAAGGCTCCCTTCCTCTAGGAGCAATTGCATTCCAAACAGACATGTCAGTAGTTTGGTATATCAACAAACAAGGAGGAACCAAGTCTTATCCCCTATGTCGAGAAGTCCTCAGAGTGTGGCAATGGGCTGTAGCCATCAATCGCTTTCTGGTAGTGATGCACATTCTGGGGAAGTCCAACGTGATGGCAGAGAAACTCAGCAGGTCCATTCTGTTATCTCACAAGTGGTCTCTCACCCACTGAATAGTAGAAATGATTTTTCATCTGTGGTCTCAGCCCTGCTGCAACCTATTTGCATCCCCCTTGAGCAACAAATGCAGCAGCTTCTTTGCCCCTAATCCACCCTGTAGGGGAGTCACTGAGGGACGCTGTTGTCCATGATTGGCCCCCTGGTCTGTTACACTCCTGTCCTCCAACCCCTTTGATTCCCAAGTTTTTACAGAATGCATCCATATTGAAGACCAGAGTAATCCTCATTGCTCCTTACTGACCTTGACAAGTGTGGCTCCCTTTCCTGTGGCCTCACCTCCTATCACCCTCATTGATTCTGGATCCAATGGCTCCCATTCCTGTGGCCTCACCTCCTATCACCCCCATTGATTCTGAATCCAAATATAGACCTATCTCTCCTCCGACAGGATTGACCCATCCAGATCTGATAAATTTTAAACTAACCACATGCTTTTTCCAGTTCCAGTGATAACCTGGCAATCTATGCTCTCTTCCCCAATTTGCTCCATTCTGTTGTCATCCCATAAACAGTCTACTACAAAGTTGTACAAAAGTGGAAAAGCTTTGTTCTGTGGGCTGAACAAAGTGATACAAGAATCCTTTAGAGCTCCCACATATGCAGTCCAGCAATTCCTAGCAGAGTTGTTTAATAAAGGAGCAAGTGCATCTGTCATTAAGGTACAATTGGCAGCAATTTGAAATTTCCATGCAAGAGTTTTGAATTCTTCCTTAGTGTCAGCAAAAATTTTAGAAAGTATTTCTAAAAGGTATGTTGCTACTGAGACCTCCCTTAAATGATCCCTTTTCCACTTGGGACTTACCTGGATTTCTCCAAGCTGTAACTCACCCCCCCCTCCTTTGAACCAGCGGCCAAGTGTGACTTGAAGTGCCTTTCTTCGAAGATTGCCATTATAGTACCCATAACCTCAGCCAGAAGAGTTTCATAAATTCAAGCGTTGTCCTCAAAACCCCCTTACCTAAGCTTTCATAAGGACAGACTTTCTTTACGTACCATTGCTTCCTTTCTACTGAGAATCCAGTATTAATCAGACCATCAACCTACCAGTATTTTTTCCAAACTACAGTGACAAAACAGAATTCCTACTCCATTTATTGCATGTCCATATACAATTACGCTACTATTTACATCAGACTAAATACTTCACAAAGTCAGAGCTTTTTATCTCCTTTGAACACCATAGATTGAGTCAGCCTATTAAAAAGGTGATAACAGCCAAGTGATAATCCGAGTCCAAACAAACTTTAAACACAAACGTTGACCAAAAACACCAAGTCTCCAACATGTAGAAAAATGTAAAAACACAAATTTATTGTGTAGTAGATACAAGAAATAAAAGCAGATAACGGTAATACAAACAAATAACGGTTAAGCACTTTTCGTTTCAGTATAGCAGACTTCTTCAGACCTTAGGAAAAAACACAAATACTCAAATACAAACCACATGGTAGTTTCAAAAAGTCATTTACCAATGGTGTTAAGTCATTAATTAAGTGTTGAACATAACGTCAGCAACAAATCATGTAGTAAAACAGAGAAACAGTAAAAAGGAAAGTGTAAATATTTAAATACATAAGCAATTGTAGTGAATAGATGCACATATAGTGTATAGAAACACACTATCAAGTTGTAGTCTAATAGTCAGTAAATTACTCTTACCACATATTGGAAATACTAAAATAAAATAAAATAAGTTGTGTATCACTAATTGTAAATAGCATAGGTACTCCTATCTGTTTTACTACATGATTTGTTGCTGACGTCATGTTCAACGCTTAATTACTGACTTAACACCATTGGTAAATGATTTTTTGAAACTACCATGTGGTGTGTATTTGAGTATTTGTGTTTTTTTTCCCTAAGGTCTGAAGAAGTCTGCTATATTGAGATGAGAAGCGCTTAACCGTTATTTGTTTGTATTACTGTTATCTGCTTTTATTTCTTGTAGCTACTACACAATAAATTTGCGTTTTTACATTTTTCTACGTGTTGGAGACTTGGTGTTTTGGGTCAACGTTTGTGACAACAGCCAAGTGGATAACAAAATGCATTACCTTGGCTTATACAAAATTGAATGTTCCTCTGCAAGAACCATTAAAGACCCATTCTACTAGGTCTGTTGCAACATCCATGGTTGCCAATCTAGGGCTTCTATGGACAGCATCTGTGTAGCTGTTAAATGGTCAAATCCGCACCCCTTTATCAATCACTACATATTTGATATGTTCTCAAGAAGCAGGTCTACATTTGGCTTGACTGTTCTCCAGCATGTCCTTTCTTAGGGTCCACCTGGGGCTCAGGCAGCTGGGGACTCTGTCCCATTCATTGAGGATGAATGAAAATTGACATCGGTAAAGAAGTTATGTACTCACTATAGCATTCCATCTGTGTTGTCTGTTTTCATTCAGCCTCAACTCCCCTCCCTCCAACCCCCAGCCCTTTTATTTTATTGATATCCTTCCATGGCAGGGCATACATGAGGACACAGTGCATGTCTCTTGATAGCGAAGCGTGATCTCTGTAACAAATGCGTTGGCTAATATGTTTTTCTAATTAGATGATACCTCCAGTTCTGTATGTGTGAATACAGATACAGATATACATGTATGTCAGTATCTTATATCCTGGTTTAGAGTCAAATTAACATACCAGACAACAGCAATGCATTATAGTAACAGATTAAACCATATTGTGTAACAGTCAGATCTCCCCATTTTCTGAATGGACAAAGTAATTTGACAGTAATTTAACTCTTTTGTTTATGAAACAAAGGTGATCTCTGTTCTGCTCTGCTTAAGAAGATATTGTGACACAATAAGATATTTTTTGTTGTTTTGTGTGTGTGTGTGTTTTTACAGATATAACCAAGAATATTTGTGTGTCACATAATAACCATGTTAATGACAAATGAAGGTACTTGTGTGTGTGTTGTTTTTGTGTGTGTGTAAAACTGTGTCATTTATACATGTGTGTGTAAAACTACTGGTATGTGTGTTTTTGTGTGTGTTTGTGTGTTTTGTTTTTGTGTGAAAGAAATGAAAGGCTGGTGTGTTTATGAGCAAAACTTTTTTTGTGTGTATATTGTAGTGTCTATTTTTCCCATATGCTGTACAGCAAATATTGGTGCAAAACAATTGGTATTCTAATACAGCAAGGATCTGTGTGTACAGACAATAGTATTGGTCTTTATGTGTACAGAGTGTGTGTGTGTTTGTGTGTGTTGTGTGTGTGTAGAAAGACCAACAGAATACTGGTGTGTGTATAAGAGAAAGTTCTTCAGGAGCTTCACTATGTGTCTGTAGTGCATTGAACTCATGTGTGAGCAGCAGCATACAGCCATGTGTGTGACAGAGTTTTTCAATAAAGTGTGTACCTCTGTTTTTTCTGTGTTTTCCTACAGTGTGTTTCCCAGTCTGTGTGCTGTGTGAAGGTATTTTTTGTGCAAGGTATGTGTGTCTTCCTGACATGGTGTGTGTGTCTTCTATGAAGGTGTGTGTGTGAGCAGATAGCTTTATATTTGTGTGTGTGTGTGTGTGTGTGTGTGTCAGACAAGACTGGTGTGTGTGTGTGTGTGTGTGTCAGTGTGAACATCAATCAGGTCCCAATAGCATTTTGTGTATAGACTGAGGTGTGCATATTTAAACTTGTATTGGTGCATGTGATGAGCACTGAGATTTTTGAGCAGATGACTCTGTGTGTTAGAGAGAGACACACTTTAGCACTGTGTTCATGAGCAACAAAGCATGGTCTGCAGTTGGGTGTGTATGTGTGTGTGTTAACAGGTTTCTGTGGGAGTTGTTAGATGAAGTGTACGTGTTACAGATACTGGTGTGTGGACCTGTGAATCAGATTGTGTGCTGTGTGTGTTCTGTTTCTGTGTGTGTTGTGTGTGTGTGTCAAATTCTGTGTCCAGAAGAGTGTGTGTGTGTGTGTTCCAAGGTACATTGTGTGTGTGTCTGTGTGTGTGTGTGTGTGAATGCTGTTCTGTCTAACTGCAATGTGTGTGTGTGTTTTAGAGCACTGTGGTGTGACAGATGAAGAAGGTGTGTGAGCAGCAAAATGTGTGTGTGTTGCAGACAATTTGGAGCAATACTGTGTGTGAAGACAAGTAGGTGTGTGTGTACAGCAACTTAAACAAGCATGTGTCTACAGCTGCAGGTTCTGAGCAGACGAATATAGGTTTCAGCAGAAAAGGTGTGTGTGTTTTACAGATGAATACTGTCTCAAAAAGTGACAATGCATTCTCACAGATGAGGTGTGTAGCAGGAAGCTGTATGAAGATGCTGTTGTGTGATAATGTTATGTTTCATGCAGCAGCAATGTGTGTATGAACTGTGTCTGTGATGAAGGTAGTGTGTGTGTAACAAAGTGTGTGTTACACAAAGTGTGTGTGTGTGTGTTGTGTGTGTGTTTTCTGTGTGAGCTAATGTGACAGGTCTGTGTGTGAGGTAACAGGTGTGTGTGTGTGTGTGTGTGAGAGACAGTATGCATGTGTGTCAGTGAAACGTGCAGTACATGCCATGAATCTGTGTGTGTGTGTGTGTGTGTGTGTGTGTGTGCAGAAACAGAGAGTGAAATGTAAACTTGAAGTGCAGAAGGTCATTTGTGTGTGTCTGTGTGTTTTTCATAGACAGATGAAGTGTGCAGTGAGCAACATGTGTGTGGAATGTGACAGCAATAACTGTCTCAGATGAAGGTGCTGTAGCATGTGTATTTTATGTGTGTTACAATGTGTCTGTAACACAATGTGTGTGTGTGTGTGTGTGTGTGTGTGTGTGTATGTGTGTGTGTGTTGTGATGTTTAAGGTAGTGGTGTGCTGCAGACAACTGAAGAAATATCTGTGTCTATGTAGATGACATTATGTGACAGTGTCTGTGTGTGTGTGTGTGTGAGGGAGGATAGATGAAGGTGTGTGTGTTCAATGGAGTGAGCAGATGAAGGTGTGTGTGCAAGACTTGTTGTGCATGAACAATGTGTGTGGGGCTGTCTCTGCTGTGTGTGTGTGATCAGAAAGGTTTATGTGGCAGGAGTGTAGATTGAAGGCTTTGTGTGAGAAAGCAGATGAAGTTAGGTGTGTGTGTGTGTGTGTGTGTGTGTGTGTGTGTGTGTGTGAGCAGAGCGAAGGTAGTGGTGTGTCGAAAGCAGAGATGTAGTGTCTGTGTTCCAGATGACTGGTATGTGTGAGTGTCTGACAGATGGTGTGTGTGTGTGTGTGTGTGTGTGTGTGTTCAAAGTGACAGCAATGTGTGTGTGTGAACAGCAGCAGAGAAGGTGTGTGTCAAGAGGGAGCAGATATGTGTGTGTCATGTGAGTACAGATGATGTGTTTGAGCAGTTGAATGTGTGTGTGTGTGTATAACAGACAAGGTAGTTGTGAGTGTCTGTAGTCAGACTGATGGGATGTGTGTGAGAGTATAATAAGAATGTGTGTGTGTGTGTTTTGTGTGTGTGTGCAGACGAAGGTTGTGTGTGTGTGTGAAGAGCAGATGAAGGTAGGTGTGTGTGTGTTGCAGATTAATCTGTGTGTGAACAGACTGTGTGTGTGTTCATAGATGTGTTTTTGTGAGTGAGCAGACTGTGTGTGTGTAGTACAGATCTGTGTGAGGAGCAGATTGTGTGTGTTTCATGAGCAGATGGTGTGTGTGGAACAGATGGTGTGTGTGTGTGTGTGAGTGAGCAGATGTGTGTGTGTGTGTGTGTGTGTGTGTGTGTGTGAGTGAGCAGACGAAGGTTGTGTGTGTGTGTGAGTGAGCAGACGAAGGTTGTGTGTGTGTGTGGAGGAGTGACTGTGTGTGTGTGTGTGAGCAGACTGTGTGTGTGTGACAGACTGTGTGTGGTGGAGCAGATGGTGTGTGTGTGTGGAGTGAGCATGGTTGCGAGTGTGAGTGAGCAGATGGTGTGTGTGTGTGAGGAGCAGAGGTGTGTGTGTGGAAGACTGTGTGTGTGTGAGATGGTGTGTGTGTGTGTGGAGTGAGCAGACTGTGTGGGAGTGAGCAGATGCGGTGAATGTGTGTGGTGTGTGAGTGAGAGATGAGGTGTGTGTGAGTGAGAGATGAGGTGTGTGTGAGTGAGAGATGAGGTGTGTGTGAGTGAGAGATGAGGTGTGTGTGAGTGAGAGATGAGGTGTGTGTGAGTGAGCAGACGAAGGTGTGTGTGAGTGAGCAGATGAAGGTGTGTGTGTGGAGGCTGCTGCATGTGGTGTGTAATAGATGGTGTGTGTGTGTGTGTGTGTGTGTGTGTGTGTACAGATGGTGTGTTTGTGTGCGTGATAGAGATGTGTATGTGGATGGTGTGTGTGGAGTGAGCAGATGGTGTGTGTGTGAGCGAGCAGATGGTGGTGGAGCGAGCAGATGTGTGTGTGTGAGGAGCAGACATGTGTGTGTGTGAGCGAGCAGATGTGTGTGTGTGTGATATAGATGTGTGTGTGTGTGTGATGACAGAGCTGGTGTGTGTGTGTGATGGCCAGATGTGTGTGCGTGGAAGCGAGATGTGTGTGTGTGTGTGTGTGAGCACAGATGGTGTGTGTGTGTGTGAGCAGATGGGTGTGTGTGTAATTGGGACAGGTGTGTGTGTGTGTGTGAGTGAGCGGATGGTGTGTGTGTGTGTGTGTGTGTGTATGTATGTGTGTGTGTGTGTGTATGTGTGACCAGATGGTGTGTGTAAAGATGAGCAGATGGTGTGTGTGTGTGTGAGCAGATGGTGTGTGTGTGTGTGTGTGACCAGATGGTGTGTGTGTGTGTGTGTGTGTGAGACCAGATGGTGTGTGTGAGTGAGTGAGTGAGCAGATGGTGTGTGTGTGTGTGTGTGTGTGAGTGAGCAGATGGTGTGTGTGTGTGTGTGAGTGAGCAGATGGTGTGTGTGTGTGTGAGCAGATGGTGTGTGTGTGAGTGAGCAGATGGTGTGTGTGTGTGTGAGCAGATGGTGTGTGTGTGTGTGAGTGAGCAGATGGTGTGTGTGTGTGTGAGTGAGCAGATGGTGTGTGTGTGTGTGAGTGAGCAGATGGTGTGTGTGTGTGAGCAGAGTGTACAGATGCTGTTGAGCAGATGGTGTGTGTGACAGATGGTGTGTGTGTGAGCAGATGTGTCAAATGTGTGAGTGAGCAGAGGTGTGAGTGAAGATGGTGTGTGTGAGCAGATGTGCAGTGACAGATGGTGAGTGAAGACGGTGTGAGGACAGACGGTCAGCACAGAGGGTGCGGGACAGATGGTGTGTGTATGTGAGCAGAGGTGTGTCCACAGAGGCTGTGTGTGTGAAGACCATGGTGTGACAGACTGGTGTGTAGGACAGATGTGTGTGAGCAGACTGTGAGAGCAACAGTGTGTCTGTGACTGTGTGTGTGTACAGTGTGCACAGATGTGTGTGTATAAACTGTGACACAGATGTGTGTGTGACAGACTGTGTGATAATGCAAAATAAGAGGGTGTGTGAGACAGACTGTGTAACAGATGTGTGTGTGTGTGTGCAGTGAGCAGATGTAATGGTGTGTGTGTGTGTGTGTGCAGGAGGAGCACTATGCTGTATGAGCAGAGTGTGTATGAGTGACAGAGTGTGTGTGTGTGTGGTGAGCATAACCTGTGTGTGTGTGTGTGTGTGTGTGTGTGTGTGTGACTGTGTGTGTGTGTGTGTGTGTGTGAGTAGCAGATGGTGTGTGTGTGTGTCTGAGCAATGTGTGTGTGTGCAATGACAGGATGTGTGTGTATAGACGGTGTAACACAGATGTGTCTGTGTGTGCGTGAGCTGAGCAGATGGTGTGTGTGTGTATACAGTTTAGTACATATGTGTGTGCATAGACAGGATTGCTGTGTGTGAGTGTGAGCAGACGGTGTGTGTGCGTGTGGGAGCGGTTATACGGTGTGTGTGTGTGATGTATCATGTGTGAGTGAGCAACCGTGTGTGCAGTGACAGATGCTGTCTGTATGACAGATGGTGTGTGTGTGTGTGAGTGAGCAGATGGTGTGTGTGTAGTACAGATGGTGTGTGTTCACATGGAGTGGTATGTGTGTGTGTGTGAGCAGTGTGTGTGTGAGTGAGCAGACTGTGTGTGGTGACAGATGAATGTGTCATGGACTAGCAGATGAAAAAAAGGTGGATGTGTGTGTGTGTGCTGGAGTGAGCACAATGTTGTATGTGAGTGAGCAAGACATATGTGTGTGTGTGTGTGTGTGTGTGTGTGTGTGTGTGTGTGTGTGTGTGTTGTGATATTCAATGTAGCATGTGTCTTAAAGCAGTATTGTAGTATGGTCCCTGTGTGACAATAGCAGATAAAGTCCTGTGTATGATACATGAATGTAGGAGCAATGAAATAATGTAGAGCAGTAAGGTGCATGCAATCCAAAACAGGAGCAACAATGGAGGAGCATCAGATTATGTACACAGATGCAAGTGTGACCAGAACTTTTGAGTGAGCAGCAAAATGTTTATGTACAGCAGCGAAGGTGTATATGTTAGCAGCAGACACTGTGTGTTTGGAGCTAGCAGATGAAGTGTGTGTGTTTGTGTGTTGCAGGAATATAGTGAGCATTGAAGATAGGTGTGTTGTGTGTGGTGATTTAAGACAATGTGTGCAGATGAAGGTGTGTGTGTGTGTGAGCAGATAATAGTGTGTGTGTGTTTTACAGATGAATTGTTATTGTCATATAAGGTTGGCTGTGTGTGAGCAGACAAGCTAGGTATGCAATACTGTGTGACAGATGAGGTGTGTGTGTTTGTTTTTTTAATTAATTTGTGTGTGTGAGCACTTTGTGTGTGTGTGGACAGCAACATTTTTGACAGATAAGGTCAGTATGTGTGATACAGACCATTGTCAGATGTGTTGAAATAACTGGTTTCATATGTAGTGATAAGACAAGGTATGTTTTATGGAGCAGATGTATGTTATGAGCAGACTCAGGATGTGTGAGACTGACAGCTGCATGTTATGTGTGTGTGTAGTGAGCACTTAAGGTTGTTTGTTATACAGCCTCATCTGTAGTGAGCAGACAACTGTGTCATACATCTAATGTTGTGTGTGTGTTATCACTATACATGTGTGTGTGAGTGAGCAGATCAAGGTTGTGTGTGTGTGATACAACCTGTGTGTGTGTGATACAGATTCATGTGTGTGTTATATGTACTGGTCATGTGTGTGTAGTCAATACAGTGCAGACATATGTGTATAGCACCAGTGTGTAGTACAGATTATGTGGTGAGTGAGCACCTAATGTGTGTAGTGAGCACAGACTGTTCTGTGTCTGTGTGTGAGCATAGCAGTGTGTAGAGTGGTCTGAAGGACAGATGAACTGTCTGTGTGTTGTGTGTGAGCCATAGCTATGTGTGTGTTACATGATGTGGTGTGTGTGTGTGTGTGTTTGTGTGTGTGTGTGTGTGTGTGTGTGTGTGAGTGTGTGTGTGTGTAACAACAGGACAGGATAAGGTATGTGTGTGAAATTATGCAGATGAATTTTAAACTAACAGATGAATGGTGTGTGTGAAACAGTGACAGTCTGTACCTAATGAACAGATGAATATGTGTTTCAATAATGAAGGTATTTGTGTGAATGTGGAACAGATGAATATTCTGAACAGGAGCAGATGAAGGTATGTGTGCTATGAGCAGATGAAGGTATGTGTAACTTTGTTAGATGAAGGTACATGGTGAATGGGTGAGCAGATGAATTCATTTTTGATAGTGACAGATAATATGTTGGAAGATGACATGTGCCATGTGTCTGAGCTGTCAGAAGTATGTAACTGTATGCGGCTGCAGGAAGTGATTTAGAGAAGGTATTGTGAAGATATCAATATGTTAATGAGTGATAGATAATGTATGTTATAGCACAGTGTTTGTGTGTGAGCAGATTTAAGATGAGGCTGTGTGTATAGACTGTGTGTGTGTGTGTGTGTGTGTGTGTGTGTGTGTGTGTGTGTTTGTGTGTGTGTCTGGTAATAAAGGTGTGTGTGTTACAGAAGCTGTTATGTTTGACTGTGTTTTTGTGAATACATTTATATAGATGAATATTCTGTGTTTTTGATGTGTTTTGGTATACTGCCATGTGTATTCATGAAGAGGCATTGTCTGTGAGCAAAGATTTATCTGGTCCCCTTTACCCACAACTTTTTTATGACATCACAAGCTCTACATGAGCACAACAATGTTATGCAATACTTAACAGACAATCTAACAGATGAATTGTAATTAGATAATGCTGTGCAACAATGTAAAAACGCTGTACAGATAATGCAGTTGATGAAGTCAAAAAGCATTGAAGAAATAAATGATGAATGCTTGTATGCAGACAATATATCAGACTAATGATTACAGACTATGTATGAGTAAACCATAAGCAGACAATCGCACAATGAATGTATATGACACAACTATGTGATTTTTGATATCAAGATGTCCTTCAAGAATGCAAGCAGTCCTTACATATGGGTGTCCTGCCTCCAGCCTGTACATTCAAAGTCTCGGCTGATGTCCCCCGGATCAGAGCTATATAGCATCAGCCAGCCATCTTCCTCAGTCTTTGCCGCGTGCCCAGAATATTGCACTCAGCTCAGTTTTACATCCGTCATCTGCTTGGACTTAGAATTTTGCTCAGATGTCATAAAACTGCAAAGTTAATAACTGTTTGTCTTGTGGTAAACAACACCCAGGATGGTACTGCCTTCTGTTGGCCCCACACATTCTCGCTCCTGCGCTTTGGTTCAATAGCGCATACGGGGCAGTTTGCTGAAGACTTTTTAAATACATGTATACGTGGAACAACCGACAACACATATTTTAAAACAAGGACTGACAATTCTTTACTTAGACAGAAAACAGTGTATCGGTCTTCTTTGACGGGTTGGCCCAGATATGATAGCTTAGTTCATTGTGAGTACGCTGTGGGTTATTTTCCCCAGAATTGAAGCCTGCGATTGCAGACCATAGGGATGCATCTAGGGGGCAGCCCCACCACATCAAGGCCCACATTAGGATGCAAGGCTCCAGCCAGGCTAAGTCATAATTTTCCTAGTACTCTGATAAAACAGATCATGACTTTAGCTGCAGATCTAATTTTAATCAGACTGTGGCTCATCCTGACAGAGGTTCTCACTCAGACAAAGGCCCATTGATCAGCATTTCTTCAGTGAAGCAGACTCTGATCACTCAGACACCCAGGAAGAGTCCTTCCAGGTAGGGATTCTGATGCAGGAATTCATTCCTTGCCCTCCTATGAGGCTTCTACCCACTGACATTTTCAGTGGCAAGCAAATTCTACCCAGGAAAATAATTTTCCTCAAGCTTTCCAACACAGGCCTTTAGCTATCCCTCCACATGTATTGACTGTACCAGATTCAGCTTCTGATTCTCTCTGCTGTCAAGCCAGACAGATACTACAGGGTTAAATCATAAACATCTCTTTTAAGGCCCATTCTGTTGATCAAAACCATTCAGGGGCCCAGGGTGGTATCCACCAAAACCCTTTGCCGCAGACAGAAGGTTCCCTGGAGGCAAGTTTCTCAACACCCTGCATGCCCTACTTTTTCATAACCCAGTATCATTTCATGATGAAGAAAAGTTAGCCTCCCTGAGCCTTTAGATAGAAAGGCCTCCAGGATTTGGTTCACTGCAGGTTCAATCATTTTTCAGTGTGGTTGATGCATTGAAGCTTCATGGGGCAGCTGACGGGTACATAGACATGCATGGCTGAAGAACAGGCACAAGAGATCGTTAAAATAAAGCTTGATGCACTTGGAAATGACAAGCTATTTGGTGCTAATGCTCAGGATGTTGAAATCAATTGAGGAAAAAAATCAGTGCAACAAAGATTTCATCCAGGTTCAGCCACCAATTCAGCAGGAATCTTCAAAATTGTAGACACTGACAAGTTTCAAAGGGGAAAAAACAGCCTCAAGAGGGCAACCGAGGCTACACGCAATGGCAACCAACACTAATCAGACAGGGACTTGCACCACAGACAATCACAATGACGGACTTTGACACCTATGCGCAAGAGCAATTTTAGGGCAAAATTATCTATTTTCAAAATTGCACCTCAAGGACAAATGGATTCTGGATAACAGAAAGGCTACAGGTTCACTTCCATACTTTAATAATGACAAGGCATGCCAATGCACAAAATCAACAATATTAGATAAGTTTCAAAGATAAATCAAAGCAATAGAAAAGGTTCCTCAGGACAGCATGCACAAGGACAAAAAAACTTGAATTATGTTATTCACTTACTACAGGCTTTTGGATACACAGTTGAATTTTCAAAATCAAGACTACTGCTTCAACTATTTTAGGAGCCAAACTGATTATGAATCACAAATGGCTACCGCAGAAGAGAAGCAAGAACAATTACCAGATTACTTCAAAAGCCCAGGAAAGCAAGATGACTGAAGGAAAAATGCACCCTTCTGATTACTATGATTCCACTGGCAAGCCACAGAAAACCACTGGTACCTAGTTTATGGTCTCAACACAGCCACACTTGAAGTAATGTCTCATTTTTAAGGAATTTTGCCAAGCAAGTGCACAAAGGTATGTTTCAAACAACAAATATTATAACAGATGTTTTGACCATGGATGGACATGAGGATGATTCTAACTGAGCAGAATGCATCTACACATCAATCAAATTTCTGTGTAAGCTGTAGTATTGATTCATAGATTTATAAGTGTTTGCTGTACCTGTTTCTGTGTTTGTGAAAAAAAGAAAAATATCTCTTGTTTTTCCTGCTTAGTTTAGTCCAGTTTCAGAGTTGCTGATCCTGGCTTTCTGCATTCCTGTGAAGCTTCCCTTGCCTTATTTGAAGGAAATACCTGTTCACTTTTAGTTTAGTCCAGTTTCAGAGTTGCTGATTCCCCTTTACATTCCTGTGTACTGTTTTGCCTTATTAAGGGAAGCTTGCTTACCAGTGGGACATTGAGCTGCCTTTGTCCAGTTTTGTGAGGTTTCAGCCAGTAACTAGTAGTTTATTGGTCGTTTTCCAGTTTCTAGCTTTTTTCCAGCTATAAAACTGCAGCACTCAGCACAGACTCCACGGGCCAGCAGAGTAATCCAGGCTGTGAGAGAGCTGAATAAGACTCTTGATACTACATATTTTTGTTGCTTCATCTGAATACCTATAACTGTATTTGCCTGCCTTTCTGTTACATTGAAGCTGTTTTACTGCATTTAACTTAATATTGCACTGGAATGTTGTTTGTTACTATTTGACTGTATTTGTAGCAATTCTTCTGTGTTTTAGCTGATTCATAGCATTTATGGTTTTTGCACCTGTTTCTGCCTGTTTTGAAGAAAAAATATCTCTTGTTTTTCCTGCTTTACTAGTTTAGTCCAGTTTCAGAGTTGCTGATTCCTGGGCTTTGGTTGTAGTTCCTGTGTACTGTTTCCTTGCCTTATTTGGGGAAGGAAGCTACCTTGCTTACCAGTGAGTGGAAGCATTGAGCTGCCTTTGTCCAGTTTTGTGAGGTTTCAGCCAGTAACTAGTAGTTTATTGGTCGCTTTGGGCCAGTTTCGCTTTTTCCAGCCCCTGGTATAAAGCAAAGCCAAAAGCGACGAGCGGAGCTGCCACTGTTGCACACTAGGGCAGCCGTTAAGCAGGTTTAAACTATTCGGCTACCTAAAGTCCACTCTTCAATTCTTCCTTAAACTACTCTTCCTCGAACCATACCACTGATCAACCAGCGTATCCTATAACTAAAAGACTCAACCTCATTGAATTCCAAGTAGACTGAGCCTTCATCTATTAAACCTAGCACTGTCTCACAGTATTCTATTACCTTGATACGGCACTCTTGTCACAGATAGTGCAATTCAAAAAGGCACCCCATTTTCGGCCACCCACGTCCCCGGAATCTTTAAAAGTTCGCTCATCCTTTCCAGCATGCTCTAGATCAGTCGTTAGTGTCCTCTCCTGCTCAGCTGGTGAACCTGGGATTGATTGGAGGCAATGTTTCACTTGGCTCAGCTGTACTGGTATCAACCCTTTCCTCCTCCCACAAAACACAAATACATGCTAGAGATGCAACTATACTGCCAAACTGGAGGCTGAGCCTTCTCAACATAGGACTGGCAAGCATCTGAGGTCAGGAGGAGAAGGTTACCAATACACACACCATATAGACCCAGTCTCACATAGTTAAAATTCATTACAACCTCTGAATCATACACATAAACACACAAAGACATACTCGAGGCTCTGATCAAAAATCTACCAAAACAGCAGAGGCCACCAAAAGCAGACAATTCCCAAACAACCACCACTCTAGAACACAACACCCGCAACACACAGACCTCACAGTCAGAGTGTCAAACAGTCACAGCCCTATAAGGCCAAACACAATGCCAGACACACTAGTCATTGGTGACTCCATAGTCAGACACACTGATGTCCCGGCCACCAGACTGAGTAAGGAGAAGGTCACAGTAAGCTGCCTGTCGGGCGCTAGAACTGCCACATAACTAGCACTCAGGTCTCAACAGCAGGTACAAATATGACCTCCAGTCATTGTCCACGCTGGTAAATCCACCTGAGACGCACTCTCCTCCTTGACTACATGAAAAGAGACATTGAGGAGCTCTCTCGGATTATGTAGCCCAGGCAGGTATGACCCCTGACCTTGGAGCAGTATCCTACCTTCACCAAGAATGATGCCACAATACAGAGATAAGATGATCAGCTTTAACAATTGGCTTAAACACTGGTGTCATTCAAAGGGGATCCAGTATCTGTCTGCCTGGGATGACATGCTGGACAAGCCACGCTGCTTCGCAAGGGACGGCTTGCACCTGTCACCCTGGGATTCCGGATATTGGCAAAGGCTCTTGCCACTCCCATAGTGCCTTTTTAGGCAAGGCTCAAATTCTAAACCTACCACCCTAGAACACAAAAAA
This sequence comes from Protopterus annectens, assembly GCF_019279795.1. NCBI lineage: Eukaryota > Metazoa > Chordata > Ceratodontiformes > Protopteridae > Protopterus > Protopterus annectens. Next base: position 567,496,457 of record NC_056739.1, on the reverse strand, counting down.
GGAATAAAACTAAGGGTAATGCTGCTCAATGCCAGAAGTCTAAATCTCAAAATGCACGCACTCGAGGCCCTTCTCAGTATGGAGAACATCGATGTCTGTGCTGTGACAGAAACCCTGGTTCAAGGCCCTGAGAGCACCCCAGCACTATCAGGTTTTACCTCATATCATGCTCCGCCCCAAACTCCGACAATAAAGAAAGGAGGGGGTATCCATATTCATCAAGGACACCCACACCTCAAGACTGGTGGCAATGCACGTGCACGTAACGGGAGACCATCCAGGTGCAATTAACCATAGGCAAGACTGCTCTGCAAATTGTAGCATGTTACAGGCCACCTCACAAACTCAGGAACCCTACATGGCCTTCCTGAAAACACTAGAGGATAAATGTATCACCAAACACCATCATACTAGGTGACTTCAATTACCCTAATATAGACTGGGAACACTACTCAAGCCCAAACACCCTAGCCCAAAAGTTCCTGAATTCATAAACTCAAATGCCATGGAACAACTAGTCACCATCCCCACAAGAGGAGATAACATACTTGATCTCATCATCACGAACATGGGAGCACAATGTTCAACACCGGAAGTATACCTCCCCACTGGTGAGATCAGATCACAACTAATCTCGCTGGAGGTCCCCCTATCCCACCCCCACCTGAAATAAAAAGACCACAGTAAAGAACTTCTCAAAAGCCGACTTTCACACTTCTAAAGACTAGTGTGGTCTCCTTTAAGGCCCCCGAAATGGGCGGAAACAGTACTCAAGCCGCTGAATCATTTACAAATGCCTTCTACCAGCACCTGCAGGACTGCATGGATAAGGCAATCCCAAGCAAAACAAAGACTCTTTGTACCAAAGGTAAGGCCCAGTCTGGTGGACCCCAGCCATAAACAAACTCTACAACAAAAGGAGGAAGCTACTACAAGATAGAGCAAAACTTTAAAAGGTAAGACACCCCTTGATCACTATAAGTAAAAACTAAGAGCTCTCATAAAATCATCATCCAAAGCAAATTTCGAGAGAAAAATAGCCAAAGACTCAAAAGACAATCATAAGGCCTTCTTTAGCTATGTTAGAAACCTAGGAGGAAACTCCCAGATATGCTCAGAACTAGTTCAAAATGATGTGAAGATTACTGATCCTACAGACATTGCCAACATACTGGCTGACAGGTTCAGTGCAAACTTCTCCTCCCCCCAAAAGGAGAGAGATATCTATACCAAATGCATTGCAGCCCCCAAACATCTCCAGCCCAAGTGAGAACTGCTCTCTCCAAAGCAAAACAACACAGCATCCATGGGACCTGATGGTGTCCCCCGGCTGTGTGCTCCACTCTTAACTCAATGAGGAATTAAACCCACAGCTAGGACAGCTGTTTAATCAAAGTCTTACCTCTGATACGCACTCCAGGAGTGGCGACTGCAACTGTGGTCCCACTTCACAAAGGCATGGTGCCTCCAATCAATTCTGAAATTACCGCCCATTAGCTTGACAAGCCTTATCTGCAAAGCCATGGAGAGGATCATAATGGACCTCATAAATAAAGACATAGGAATTTGCAGACTTTGATCCAACCCAGTTTGGCTTTATTGTCAAAGGCAGATCATGCCTTTAAACTTGGTTGACTTTTTCAAACAGTCACCAAAGCCATTGATGAGGGAAAGGCAGTCCATACAGCCTACCTCGATCTGGCTAAGGCCTTTCATACAATACCCCACTCGGTATCATTGAAAACTCATCAGCTTAAATGTTAACCCATACATCACAAGATGGGTTGCAAACTGGTTGAGTGACAGAACCCACAGGGTCAGAGTTGCTGGCCTTATGTCAGACTCAAAGCCTGTCACAAGTGGTGTCCCACAGGGCTCAGTCCTGGCCCACTCTTGTTTGGCATCTACTTTTCCGAAGTACAAGCAAACACAGGAGGGTTATGGCTGACAAAGTTTGCAGATGACTGCAAACTGGGCCATAGTAGAAAACACATCTGACACAGATATCCTTCAGAAGGGTCTCACAGAAACGGATAACTGGTGCCAGAGCCACGGCCTAAAGTTAAATGCCAAAAAATGCATAGTCATACCCTTCGGGAAAAACAAGGTTACCCCTAGCTACCAAATAGGTGGCAATCCACTGAGCACAGAAGAAGTTATCAGGACCTGGGGACCCAGGTTGATAGTAGTCTGTCATTCGACACCCATGTAGCTAAAGTAGTTAGGAAGACCTTCTACATTGCCCACCTTATCATGAAGGGATTCTCATCTAGATCAAGGGAGGTCATAGTCTCCCCTTTACTCATCACTCATCAGACCAATGATTGAGTACAATGCCCCATTCGAATGTATCTGACCCGACACTTGCAGCAGCTGGAGAGGCCACAAAAGTTCCTCACCAAAAGGATAAAGGGTCTCAAAAATCTGTCCTATGCTGCCCGACTGAAAGAACTCCAGCTCTATTCAGTCGCCATCGCTTGCTCAGAGGTGACCTTTGCCTAACATACAAGGCCATGTCAAACCCAGATTTGATGAATATGCTTCACCTCAAAAATCTAGATCCATCAGAGCCACAAGGGCGGAGACTTAAACCTCGACACGGCTATTAATAGGATGCTGAGGGATAGATTCATCACCCAAAGACTCCTATGCTGTGGAACAAAATCCCGTACATGTGAGGCAGAGCACTCGCTGGCCTTGTTCAAGAGAAATCTTGACCAATGGATGGGAGATCGCAGATATACCCCAGGGATTACCTCCCAGTGTCACTGCTCGACAGAGGCACAGCAAAAATAATGGGTATAGTTCCCCATACTAAAGGTGGCGAAGCCACAAACCATGGGCTAGGCTTGTAAATGCCCTCGGGCAGATAGCCTAGTATGAACCTATGAACCTATGAACTGATAGCATATAATGGTATAGAAAATATCTTCAAAGGCTTGTAATAAGGACATAACACAGGATACATAAACACAGGGAGGTACTATTCTTACCCCCAGACACAGCTGGGACACCCTGAAATTGATTACATTACAATCCAGTACTGAGACAATGGGTGGACTTTGGCAAATACTAGACAGATATCAGACATGCATAATTGGTGCATAGATATAAGTTTGCTCACCTCAATTAATATCTGAAAAGTTCTGTTGGCACACAATACAAGCCTGGAGTGTCTTGTGAATTTAAAAGAAACCATTGAATACCAAGGTGTTACTGAAGATAAAGAAAACAAAAGATCTGAGATTGGAAACAGCATGGTATCCATTACTATGAGCATAACTTGCACAAGGGGTTGCTCAATGGTCCTCTATCCCAGACAATTACAGGACAATCTGCAAATGCAGCTACAGTTTGAGGGCATGTATCTATATCTCTAAGGAAGTTCAACAGATGCTAAGCAGAGACCTCCACCAGAAAGACTATTCAGCCAATGGAAGAGATTAACATCTGGAAAACAAGTAATCAGTAATGAGTATCCACAGACATTGGAATAATGGAGAAATGCTATAATACTTTCCTTTATTCTTCCATAAAAATACACCCAGCAATTTCAGAAAAATGCACTGATCCACCCAGTTTCACATCCTCAAGACATCTAAGAGATAAAGAACATAAACTAGAAACCTGTGCAGGCAATGCTTGGATTAACTCTGCTTAGCCAGCAGCATCTTCCCAGAATTGCAATTTTCAGTGAACACCTCACAAGAAGAGTTTGAGATACAGGCAGACATTCTATATTTTTCATCAGGACAGAGTTTCTTTAGAACAATATCCAAAGTGATATCCAGGGTGTCTCTAAATCAAGCAATTCACCTGCCTCCTTCTCTCAATCCTCAAAATAAAGGGAAAAGTAATGCACTTGATGAGACATTCATATACTTGGACAGAATAAACAACAGAAAGTCTGACCATTATTTGTACATGCTAGTGAAGGAAAGGCAATTTAAACAAACAATTTCAAATGATTGGACATTGCATCAGATTCTGTATTCTTCCATGGACTGCCAGCAATATCAGGAATACCAGATACAAACATAAGATGACATTCTGAAGTTGCATGGAGCAGACAATTTTAAGCAACAAGCCTTTATATTCCAGATGGCAGGCTTTGCTAGTCCTGGTGGCATTTTAGCTACACCATCCTTATCTGAGAATGCTATGTAACCCATATAATGACTGTAGTTGCATTCTTGAAGGCATAGTACAGTTTTTGTAAAAAATGTAGATGTCCGATATATGCAACTGCATCAGTTTCCTCCTATCTGTGTGTTGGGTACTTCTCCTTTATAATTAGCTGGGATATCTGTTATGGTATCTGTTTATTACCATTGTGTATGTTAATTTTGTCCATTTCTAAATTTAGTTCTTGAGGGTACCTGGCATCCAGAACATAATGGCTGATGCTTTACTAGGTACAAGGCACATCAGCCAGCCGGACCCAACTGGAATGCCACAGGGCTGCCTGAGCAGGACAACCCATATGTACTGCATTGCATATCTATCACATCTACAAGGTACAAAACTGTACTTTGTGTTTATGCAGAGACCTGTGTTTTAACAGACAATGTTAACAGACCTGTGTGTGTTGTATAGCAGACACATGTTTATACAACAATGTAACACAATGTGTGTATGCAATATATGTAAGCAGATCTAATGTTAAGCAGACATGTTGTATAGCACTTTCTGTATAGCAATAATGTGTGTGTAACAACCTGTGTATACAGACAATGTGTATACAGACAAGGTGTGTGTGTAACACTATGTCTATTAACCTGTGTGTATACAACAATGTTTACAACTTAATGTGTGTGTATACAGCTAATTTTAGGGCAATAATGTGCATACAACTGTATACAAGGCTGTGTGTGTATCAATTTCTGTAATGACCAAAGCATGTCAAACAATGTGTGTAGTGAGCAACTAATTTTAACAACTGTGTGTACAACAATGTGTATACAGACTTGTGTTTATACAACATGTGTGTTACACAGATTTGTGTTATACACTTAGTAGCAAATAATGTGTATGAGCAACATGTGTGTGAGTGAGCAATATGTGTATACAACAATGTATACAGACCCATGTTACACCTGTGTGCACAGCAAGAATGTGTGTGTGTGTGTGTACAGCAGATGTGTGTGTGTTTACAAACAGATACTGTGTGTGTACCACATTACTGTGTGTGTGTGTGTGTGTACACAGAAAAGGTGTGTGTGTGTGTGTGTGTGAGCAAATACAAGTGTGTGTGTGTGTGTACAGCAGACTGTGTGTGTGTGAAAAACAACTCTGTGTGTGTGAGCAGATGAAAGTCGGTGTGTGTGTGTGAGCAGATGAAAGTCGGTGTGTGTGAGAGCAGATGAAAGTCGGTGTGTGTGAGAGCAGATGAAAGTCGGTGTGTGTGAGAGCAGATGAAAGTCGGTGTGTGTGAGAGCAGATGAAAGTCGGTGTGTGCGAGAGCAGACGAAGGTCGGTGTGTGCGAGAGCAGACGAAGGTCGGTGTGTGCGAGAGCAGACGAAGGTCGGTGTGTGTGTGCAGATGGTTCTGTGTGTGTGTGAGAGCAGACGGTGTGTGTGTGAGAGCAGACTTAAGGCTCAGGTGTGTGGAGAGCAGACGGTTGGGTCGGTGTGTGTGTGAGAGCAGACGGTCGGTGTGTGTGAGAGAGCACGGTTGTCGGTGTGTGTGAGAGCAGACGAAGGTCGGTGTGTGTGAGAGCAGACGAAGGTCGGTGTGTGTGAGAGCAGACGAAGGTCGGTGTGTGTGAGAGCAGACGAAAGTCGGTGTGTGCGAGCAGATTGTCGGTGTGTGGGAGAGCAAACGAAGGACGGTGTGTGCGAGAGCAGACGAAGGTCGGTGTGTGTGGGGTGGAGAGTGATTGTTGTCGGTAGGTGCGAGCAGATTTAAGGTCGTGTGTGCGAGAGCA